>NW_028318840.1:1752500-1845000 GCF_062004578.1 Staurois parvus
ACAGGGGCGGGCAGGGGGCTGCTGTACCTTACCTGGCTCCGGTCCTGGTCCCACGACGATCCGGTCCAGGAAGTGTGGCTGCTCCTTCTTTCAGTTCGGCCGCTCGATGGTAGCGCGGCCGCTCGGCTCCGCCTCCTCACCGGTGATTGGGCGCCAGCACTGGAAAGGCACACAGGCGACCAATCACCGGCGAGGAGGCGGAGCTGAGCGGCCCCACGAAAATCGAGTGAGGGAGCGGCCAGTAAGTGTGCAACAGCACCATGCTGTGACACTCTTGGCACTATTCCTCTCCCCCACTAACACTAATGATGAGGCACTGTTCCTCCCCCACTGACACCAATGATGAGGCACTGTTCCTCCCCCACTGACACCAACGATGAGGCACTGTTCCTCCCCCACTGACACCAACGATGAGGCACTGTTCCTCCCCCACTGACACCAACGATGAGGCACTGTTCCTCCCCCACTGACACCAACGATGGGACACTATTCCTCCCACTGACACCAATGATGGGGCACGATTCTTCCCACTGACACCAATGATGGGGCACTATTCCTCCCACTGATACCAATGATGGGGCACTATTCCTCCCACTGATACCAATGATGGGGCACTATTCCTCCCACTGACTAATGATGGGGCACTATTCCTCCCACTGATACCAATGATGGGGCACTATTCCTCCCACTGACACTAATGATGGGACACTATTCCTCACACACTGACACTAATGATGGGGCACCATCATTGGTGTCAGTGGGCGGAA
This sequence comes from Staurois parvus, assembly GCF_062004578.1. Lineage (NCBI taxonomy): Eukaryota > Metazoa > Chordata > Amphibia > Anura > Ranidae > Staurois > Staurois parvus. The sequence continues at coordinate 1,753,268 of NW_028318840.1, forward strand.
TAGTGTCCCATCATTGGTATCAGTGGGAGGAATAGTGCCACATCATTGGTATCAGTGGGCGGAATAGTGCCACATCATTGGTATCAGTGGGAGGAATAGTGCCCCATCATTGGTGTCAGTGGGAGGAGTAGTGCCCCATCATTGGTATCAGTGGGAGGAATAGTGCCCCATCATTGGTGTCAGTGGGAGGAATAGCACCCCATCATTGGAATACCATACTGAAATACCATACCATATTGAAATCAAATCTGATGTTTTTTCATTTTTATTTGGTGTGTGTTGGAAGAGGGGTAGTCTTATACGGCGAGTATAGCTCAACCCCTATATTTTAACAGGAAAAGTAGGGGGTCGTCTTATACGCCGGCAAATACGGTACTTGAAAAATAGACCTTTTAAATGAAATTCTGATTCAATATTTAAATACAATTCTGTAAATTGCAATGAAATTTAGCTAGCTATTATAAATACACCATCCATCAGAAGAAATTACTTAATCAGTAATGCCACCTCTATTATATGTTGGCAAATATAATTTTCCAATTAACACAAGTTTTTTTTTTTAGCAAGCCAAGAGCAGATAATTATACAGAATTTTAAAAAGTTTTCCTCCGAAGTTGTTTTTGAACTCTTTCGGAGTGTACAAAAGGGCACCTGAGTGATCTCATAAATATGATTTATTAAGAAGCTCACATTCCTTCAGGAAGCAAAAACAGAATGAGCCATGACGAATTTATGTTTGCCTAAAGGTAGGGATGAGATATTTTTTACTTATTGGGCAAGTGATTGCAATCTATTAAAAATGAGTTTTCTATTAAACTTTCACGGCTCCTTTTCCCTTATAATGATATTGCTTTAGGAGCATCAGCTGCATGCACCAGATGGAATTTTCTGAAAGCCTTTAGGGGGTCTGGTTGCACAGAGGAACATGTTAAATTTCTACTTAAACATTCATTTTAATTTTGCGAAAAATAGGAACTTGTTGTTTCTCTGCAGCTTTGTGTTTTCTTGCACTTTATCCCCATGTCTCTAGTGTAGACAAGAAAAGGGGACATATGAGTAGATTGCTCATTCAATGGTCACCTAGGTATTGTGTTATATGGTATTAGGCAGTTGTGACAAAATGACTCTATTTCTGCCACATGTTTTATCGCCTTTAATGTTGCACAATGGGAAAATGAAATGAAGTGCACAACAAACTGTACAGCGAAGGAAACTAAAAATCAGAGAACTATTTGTTTAAAGCTAAACTCTGGGAGCAAAAAATATTTAAACATAGAAATGTGGAAATAAATCAACTTTGTGTGCAACAAATGCCTTTAAAAATCCTTGAAAAAGTAGCAGCCAGGGGCGGACTGACCATCCGAGCACTCGGGCACTGCCCGAGGGCCCGGGGTCAGTAGGGGGCCCCATGAAATGCCTTTTATAGGCTTTTTTGGGTGTGTTTTGAGTGTGGGCAAGGACAAAGGGGCCCCATGATCCCCTATTGCCCGGGGACCCCATGAGTTGTCAGTCCGCCCCTGGTAGCAGGCGCATGTTTTAAATAACCTGTGAAAAAGCAGAGCTGTGGGAGGGACCCAATTGGCCCCACCCACTACAGGTTGCCTGCAGAAAAAGGGGTGGAGACAAGACCAGTAACTCTTCACAGGAAAAGAGAGAACAGCAGTGATTGGTCTTTGTTACAATGTAAACAAGTGAAAAGAATGCCTTTTATAGGCTTTTTTTGGGTGTGTTTTGAGTGTGGGCAAGGACAAAGGGACCCCATGATCCCCTATTGCCCGGGGACCCCATGAGTTGTCAGTCCGCCCCTGGTAGCAGCCGCATGTTTTAAATAACCTGTGAAAAAGCAGAGCTGGGGGAGGGACCCAATTGGCCCCACCTACTACAGGTTACCTGTAATAAAGGGGGTGGAGACAAGACCAGTAACTCTTCACAGGAAAGAGAGAGCAGCAGTGATTGGTCTTTGTTACAATGTAAACAAGTGAAAAGAGTGCCCGTCGATAATTTCAAGAGTCAAGTTCTTTAATAATAACATGTGTACTGTAGGCAACGCGTTTTGGGGCCAACAAGTCCTCTTCATCAGGGCTGCATTTCACCGCTGTAATGACCAATTTAAAGTGATTGTAAACCTCATACATGAAAAAAACACCTCGTTCTTTACTGTGTGTGTGTCCCTCCCTCTCCAAAGTTCTGTGTCATCTCTCTCTGCTCTCTGGTTCCTCAGGGGTCAGGCTTGGAGACCAGTAGATATAGCAGTAGAGCGGCACCCACAGACAAGCAAGACAGGTATACAAGCAGGTCACCCTGGCAGATGGCGATGGCTCATTCGAACTGTGGAGTCTAAGTACTAGCTGGTGGTCACCAGATCTCCTGATGGTAGAGATGCCTGTTAGGAACAAGTCACAGTTCTCAGGATCGCCCTATCAGGAGGTAAGCAAGCCGGTGTCCAGTAGCAGAGATAGGTAGTAGGGATTAGCAAAATCATAGTCAGTAAACAAGCCATAGGTGGATAATGAATGGTTGCAGGTTGGGATTAAGCAGAAACATAGTTGAGGAAGAAGCCGAAGATTGGTAATGAATGGTAGCAAAGATATGGACAGCAGGAGAAAAAAGAACAAGATATTGGCTCGAGAACAGATCAATAATCTGGCAAACAGAAAGTTCAGAGACATGGCTTAAATCAGGAAGTTCATGGTAGGAGCAAAGAAGTCAAGGTTCATGAAAAACAAGGTCCAAGGCAAGATTGTCTAACAGATCCAAAGGGGGTTGTGTCCCTTCTCTCCAATCAGGGCTCAGAGCTGTTGGCTCCAACAAGGTCTCAGATCCCCACACCTGCTGTTAGAAATAAGAAGATATCCTTTCATCTTTCTGTTTTCAGAACAATCTACAGAAGAAATGACTGCAGATATATAGTTTTAACTTATGTAGGAGGATTTGTTTCATCTCTGTGTATCAGGGGTGGACTGATAACTCATGGGGCCCCAGGGCAATAGGGGATCATGGGGCCCCTGTGTCCTTGCCCAAACTCAAAAAAGCCTATGAAAAAGGTACCAGGGGCATCTCATAGAGCCCCCTACTGACCCCGGGCCCTCGGGCAGTGCCCGAGTTTCCAAATGGTCAGTCCGCCCCTGCACCCAATGCTGGTCACTTCACCGGGTATATGTATTGGTTTGCAACCACTACAATTCTACTGCTTAGGCTGGAAAGTGCTGTATTAACCATTACAATGGCTTTTTCTTTCCTAACTGTTACTATTAAAGGAGTTTGGACTCCTAAGATGACTGTTAGGTGACCTTTTGCTTTAGTTGGGATTTCTCAAGTTGGGTGGCCCCCCCACTACTTGGATGTACAGTTGCAAGAAAAAGTATGTGAACCACTTGGGATTAGTTGGAGTTTTGCATGAATTGGGCATAAAATGTGCTCTGAACGTCATCATATCACAACAATAGAAGAACACAGTCTGCTGAACATAATACTACACAAGCATTAGATGTTGCCATGGTTTAATTGCACATAACATGTAAACATTCACAGTGCAGGGAGGAAAAAGTATGTGAACCTTTGGACTTAATAACTGGTTGACCCTCCTTTGGCAGCAATAACCTCAACCAAACGTTTCCTGTAGTTGCAGATCAGACCTGCACAACGATCTGGAGTCATTTTGGACCACTCCTCTTCACAAAACTGTTTCAGTGTAGCAATATTCTTGGGATGTCTGGTGTGAATTGCTCTCTTAAGGTCATGCCACAGCATTTCAATCGGGTTGAGGTCAGAGATGAAACAAATCCTCCTACATAAATTCGTGGAGAGCTTTTGGCCATTAAGCTCAACCAATTTCATGCCCCTGGTATGTGGCTAAGACTTGCATCCAGTGCCTTACTTTCACTACCCCTTGATCTTGATTATAGGAAGCTCCTGCATGCAATGGATTACTGCACAGATCTGAAAGAAATACACCAAGGACCAAAGATGATTATATATGAAATTTCATTTTGAATATGGTAAAAGAGGGTTATAACCCCTCTCAAGTATTTATCTGACTTTTCCCTGTTTTAGTTCATATTTTTTTATTTTGGATAGGATAATGAAGGGTTAATACTGCTGTCAATGTTATTTTTGCCATCTTTGTCCCATTGGGGAGATTTCCTCTCGCTTCCTTTCCCATATATAAAACAGGAAGTGAGAGGAAATCCCTCCAAAATGAAGGAATTCTATATTATTACCAGGTTCACCAGAACCAATGTCCCTATTGGAAGATTTCCTCTCTATTGCTGTTCTCGGAACAGCATAACATTGATAACAGCAAGTATCACAGAGAAGCTCAGGAAAAGGGATGGGCTTGATGTTCGAGACGAACGTAAGGGCATTCGCAGACTATTTGCCGACCGCGTCCCACAATGCACTGCACTCTCACAGTGCATTGTAAGAGCCATGATTGGCCAAAGCAATGCATCTGACCACTGGTCAGGTGCAATGCTTTGGCCACTCACAGAACAATTGGGCGGAGCTAGTGCTGATGTCAGAGAATGCTTGGCTGGCGGAGACTGGTTGGCAGGCGTCATTTTTTTTTATTTCAGCCGGTCAGTGTGTCATCGTGGTGACGCTGGACGTCGTGATTGACGATGGATTACAGAGATGCAATCTTTTTTTGTCTTTTTGTCTTTTTTTAATAAAGGACTTGTCAAAATATGTGGTTTTGTTTTTTGTTCAATAAAGGAGTTTTTCAAAAGTGGCGTCTTTATTTTTTCTAAATATAACCCTTTAGTGTACCCCTTACTCATTTATAGGGGGGGAAGCAACAGGGTGTCCCCTTATTTAAAGGGGTACCCTGATGCTAATGAGCCCCCCTGTCTGCAGATCCCCACAAACCTGGCCCATTCCCATGCTGAAGGCACATGGTCTGGAAAGCCGCAGGTTTGGGGGGACCAGGGGCGGACTGACAACTCATGGGGCCCCCGGGCAATAGGGGATCATGGGGCCCCTATGTCCTTGCCCACACTCAAAAAAGCCTATGAAAAAGGTACCGGGGCATCTCATGGGGCCCCCTACTGACCCCGGGCCCTCGGGCAGTGCCCGACTTTCCAAATGGTCAGTCCGCCTCTGGGGGGGACACTTCATTGCCCCCCCCCCCTTACCTGCCCTGCCAGGCATGTGCTCAGATCAAGGGTCTGGTAGGAATTTATGGGGGACCCCATGCATCCCCCACATTTTTTGGGGGAAGGGATCCCCAAAAAGTCTTACCAAGCTTAAGGGCCTGGTATGGCTTTTAGGGGGAATCCCTGGCACTTTAAAAAAATGCTTTACTCTGGGGTCCCTCCTAACCTTCCTACCAGATCTAAAGGGTCTGATATGGATTAGAGGGAGACCCCACACTTTTTATTTGGGTTTTTTTTTAATAAAATTTTAATTTTTTGAAAAAAAAGTCAGTCCTCCTGCAGCAGGTGCTATACATTGTACAGATGTGCAACTTTGCAGGTCGTTTAAGTGGAATCATAGCTGAGCTGGTGGACCGGGACACAGGCTCCGCAATCATCCCCTAAAAATGCTGCATTCAAGAAGAAGGGTGTACAGTGTCACGGGAAGAGCGCTTCACAGTAAAGTGCTTCATTTGTGAACACTAACTGTGTAACTAGTCGAATATCTTGCTTCTAAGTTAGGGTGCCGCCTTAATGCTGATTCTCACATGACTGCAGCCCCATACCTGTTTCCATGCCATGCATTAGTGAGCGAGTTCACAAAGTTGGCCTCACCCACACCCTTCCTCCTCCTCTACTCTGTACTTTCCTTTCAACCCCCCCCCCTCTTTCTGTACCCTCACTCTTAAGTTCATCCAGGACCGTCTTAATAGCATCATGGGCCCCTGAGCAAAGTAATGAACTGGGGCTCCTACCAGCCTGCCCCAATTTACACACCCACTCTAAAGAATTGAAGTATAAAGAGTTGATAGAATTAAACATTTATTTATTAGTACTTTCAGTTAAATTGATTCTAAACATTAAGAAAACATGCAATAAATCAAAAACTAATCAACATAAAGGGCACAGTATTGGGGGGGGGGAGGCAACAGTGTAGGCAGAATCAAGAGGGCACAATACTGGGATCTGAAGGGCACAGCACAGGTTCAGCGATGCTGCTCGGGCCATTCCAGGACAGCTTAGTAAAAAACATGACTGTCCCGGCCAATCCGGGACAGTTAGCAAGTATTATGTAATGTAAGGTTATCATGGGGCCTCCATGCACCTGGGGCCCCTAGTACAGTGCCCAGAGGTGCCCACACATTAAGAAAGCCTGAGTTCATCAGCTCCTGAGTCGATCTGGCCCACCCATGTGCCATTGCTGTCTTATGTAAACTTTTGGAGGTCATTGACCCTTTACATGCTGGCTTATTTCCTGTAAATGTCCATGCTTTTTTTTTTTTTTTTCAGATGTTTTGGCCCCTTTGTGGGCATACCTGTTGCTGTTATATTTGGCTAAAAACAATAAAAAGAATTGAACAAGAAAATACATGTAACATTTTTATAACTACATACTATGACTGCATTATTTTTTTAATATCTGTCTGAAGAAGAAATCTCCGCAAGGAGAAATGTTTATTTATTTAAGTATTTAACTCTTAATTAAAGAGCGCAGTACTCCTGGCAAAATGTTTAGAGAAAGTCTATGTACTCATTGAAAAATTGGTACGTTTACATTTTAAAAGCCAAGCTTGCACATAGGAAGCAAGACTGCGGTGCCATAGAGCCGATCCAAGCTATGTAGAAACTAGTTTTACTTTTAAATTCATGCTGCCACTTCCATAATCAGCCAGCAAACATCAATATTTTGCCTCCTTCTGTTTAAATTTCCTGTAGCCTCCCCGGCGGTATTCCCGAGTGTAGCTCGGGGTAAAGTTTCAGCACCACAAGCGGTAACCCTGAGCTACACTCGGGAAAACCATGCGGCGCTGCTTCGGGATATGTTCTCTCTTACCTTGTCCTGCGCTCCCGCGATGTCCCTCCTGCAGTGTCCCCGATAATGTCCTCCGGTGGATGCAGCCATCTGTCTTCCAGGTTCCGTCCCCTGCGACGTTGGGACGTACGGGGACGGAACTGGCGGGAAATTTGAAAATTACAAAAAGTGACATTCACTAAATTCACTAAAATCACATAGTATTCCATTCCTGTATCAAACCATTTCACATACATTGTGTCCCGAGTGCTTTGTCCGGCGCCCTGCCTGCATTTTTACTGTTCTTTCTGCCTGGAAACTGAGAAACGTCCATGGCGTCCAAAAAGCGTCCCTTTAGGTCAAAAGTGGTTTTAGACCGGCTAGAGAACAGCGATAGTAAATCAGAACCACTTGCAGAATTGAGTGATAATGATTCGTGGGGGAAATTCATCATCAGACACTGAAAACGATTCTGCGACTTTGCACAGCGATGTGCGAACTTGGCGCTCTATTTCAAATTTCAGTGTTTTTGCTTTGATTACATTCTTGAATTAAATTTAGTATTATATCATTATTTTTTATGATTATTTAATAAATTATAATTTATGATTTCGTGTTTCAAGTTTTATCCTAACCGGGATGTTTACTAGACTCTTGTTCGGACAGATTTCGGGGAGTTATTCCTAAAAATGACAGGCCTACAATAAAAACACTACACATGCAAAAAAATGTACCGCTTTGAGCACAGAAATATGGACATAATCAGACCGCTAGGGAGGTTAATAGCTGACTTTGTAACTTAAAATAAATGTAGGGGTTTTTTTATTCTTTTTCTTTATCTATTTATTGTGGCCATGGCTCAAATAACATGATTGAAAAAAAAAATCTCTTTATTCAAAAAAACCTGAAGTGCTGCACTTTAATATTCTGCATTTTTCTACGTAACCAGGCTCCTCTCCCCTGCTGAGTGAGCTCATAGCAAGCAACTAGATATGGGGGCACGGCTGCTGTTAGGAACCACGGGGACCCATACAGCCAGACCTGATACCCCCCCCCCAAAAAAAAAAGTTTACTATGCTTTAGTTATGAATGAACGTAGTGAGTGATTGGAACTGATCACTCATTATGTTCAGGAAGGAGCTGGTAAATGTGGCATATTTACCTGGCCCTTCACCTCTCTCCACCCTGAAGGGTCCTATTATGGAAAACAAACAGGGGAATCCAGCAGCACTGTTGGGGGGGAGATGGGCACACAGGGGGCCTGGGCAGCAGGGGTAAACATATGGTGCACAGGGAAAACTGCCTGCATTTTTACCATTCTTTCTGCCTGGAAACTGAGAAAAGTCCATGGCGTCCAAAAAGCGTCCCTTTAGGTCAAAAGCGGTTTTAGACCGGCTAGAGAACAGCGATAGTAAATGAGAACCACTTGCAGAATTGAGTGATAATGATTCGTGGGGGAAATTCCTCATCAGACACTGAAAACGATTCTGCGACTTTGCTCAGTGATGTGCGAACTTGGCGCTCTATTTCAAATTTCAGTGTTTTTGGTTTGATTATATTATTGAATTAAATGTATTATTATTATATTATTATTTTTTATGATTATTTATTAAATTATAATTTATGATTTCGTGTTTCAAATTTTATCATCCCCGGGATGTTTACTAGACTCTTGTTCGGACAGATTTCAGTGAGTTATTCCTAAAAATTACAGGCCTGCAATATAAAACGCCAAATTTCCATGCAAAATAATGGTACCGTTTTCAGCACCAAAAATCTGAAATAATCATACCGCCATTGAGGTTGATCTCAACAGGGAGATTCAACTCCATATTAGTCATTTTCATTCATCCAAAATGTTGGGTTGTCCCCAAAACAGTAATAGAGGGGAAATCTTCCAATGGGGACACTAGTTCTGGTGACAGCCAGGGATTCTCTGAGTTTGGAAGGATTTCCTCTCATTTCTTGTTTTGGCTATGGGACAGAGGTGAAGGGAAATCTCCTTAATGGGATGCAGATGGCATGAAATAACATGACAGGGGTTATAACCCTCTCTTTACTCTAAATTTAAAAAAAAAAAAAAATTAAAAAAAAAAAAAAAGGTTTTGCCTTTAGTTCTCCTTTAACACGTTAGCGCATTTGAATTTATAGCTAAAACTTCTGTTGGATAGAGTTCAGAAGTATTAAAATCTCTTTCAGGTTTTTATGGCATCCTGGGTTCCCACTGGGGAGATTCTTTCTCTTTGTCGTGGTGACCATTGTCATGGGGACAGAAAATACTGGAAAATCAAATATTTTACATTTGTCACTAGAACAGGACATCGTTTAGTGTGAATGTCTGTTCCCATGTCAACTCTGTACTAAACTTCAGACATACAGGTAGTTAGTGGCCACTGAAAATTCTTAAAATTGTTTTTTTTTTCTTTTACTGGACTTTGTGTTTTAAATTTATAATTTTCCAGTTTTTTAATTAAAATGCAAGAGTCAAAAAAAAAAAAAAAGCCAATCGTGGCTGCATTCATTAAAAATACAGTTAAATTCGTCTTCAACAATCTTTATCACTTTGTCATTAATTAGCTTAGGGATCCTGGGGATCTAGATGGGTAACTATAAATTATATAATTAAGAAAATGATTTATATTTTTACCAGAAGAAAATTCACAAACCCCCCCCCCCCCCCAAAAAAAAAACAAATTCGGAAATGGAGACCTTCATGAAAGGAAATTAAGTAGATCCTAAAGAAAGAGTGGTAGGAAAGCCAACATTTGGCGATTGTCACTGAGATCTGCAAATCTTTCAATGAGAATGCCTGCTCATATCAACACTGTAAAAGAGGATTATCCCTGACTTTAGAGTTATTATTATTATTATTATTATTATTATTATTAATAATACAGAATTAAGAAAACAATTTTTTTTTTTTTTTGGCAGAAGAATATTTGCAAAAGCAAAATGAGGATGGAGATCTTCATTAACAGGAATAAACCACAAGAGCTTTCAATGTGCCACATCCAGAATTATTGGAGAAAAGAGGGGGACAACTGCTAGAAAACTAGAGAGTACCAGGGGCGGACTGACAACTCATGGGGCCCCCGGGCAATAGGAGATCATGGGGCCCCTGTGTCCTTGCCCAAACTCAAAAAAAACTATGAAAAAGGTACTAGGGGCATCTCATGGGGCCCCCTACTGACCCCGGACCCTCGGCAGTGCCCAAGTTTCCAAATGTCAGTCCGCCCCTTGACAGTACGGACTTTATAGGCACTGCATGAGACCACACACAATTTCAATAAAAAAGAACATATTTTATTATTAACATGTATAAAAGATTAGACACATGTAAACATCTGTCTTATTTAAAAATGGTATATTACATAGATACAGTTGCAAGAAAAAGTATGTGAACCCCTTGGGATTACGTGGAGTTTTGCATGAATTGGGCATAAAATGTGCTCTGAACGTCATCTAAGTCACAACAATAGAAGAACACAGTCTGCTGAACATAATACTACACAAACATTAGATGTTGCCATGGTTTAATTGCACATAACATGTAAACATTCACAGTGCAGGGAGGACAAAGTATGTGAACCTTTGGACTTAATAACTGGTTTGGCAGCAATAACCTCAACCAAACGTTTCCTGTAGTTGCAGATCAGACCTGCACAATGATCTGGAGTCATTTTGGACCACTCCTCTTCACAAAACTGTTTCAGTGTAGCAATATTCTTGGGATGTCTGGTGTGAATCGCTCTCTTAAGGTCATACCACAGCATTTCAATCGGGTTGAGGTCAGGACTCTGCCTGGGCCCCTCCAGAAGGCGTATTCTGTGCTGTTGCAGCCATTGTTTTGTTGAATTACTTGTATGCTTTGGGTCATTGTCCTGTTGCATCACCCATCCTCTGCGGAGCTTCAGTTGGCGGACAGATGGTCGTACATTTTCCTGCAAAATGTCTTGATAAACTCTGGAATTCATTTTCCCATCAATGACAACAATCCGTCCAGGCCCTGAGGCAGCAAAGCAGCCCCAAACCATGATGCTCTCTCCGCCATGTTTTACAGTGGGGATGAGGTTTTGATGTTGGTGTGCTGTGCCTTTTTTTCTCCACACATAGTGTTGTGTGTTCTTCCCAAACAACTCAATCTTGGTTTCATCTGTCCACAGTATATTTTGCCAGTAGTGCTGTGGAACATCCAGGTGCTCTTTTGCAAACTTCAAACGTGCTGCAATATTCTTTTTGGACAGCAATGGCTTCCTCCGTGGTGTCCTCCCATGTACTCCATTCTTGTTTAATGTTTTCCTTATTGTAGATGTGTCAACAAAAATGTTAGCATGTGCCAGAGATTTCTGTAGGTCTTTAGCTGACACTCTGGGATTCTTCTTTACCTCATGCAGCATTCTGCGCTGTGCTCTTGCAGTCATTTTTACAGGATGACCACGCCTAGGGAGAGTAGCAACAGTGCTAAACTTTCTCCATTTGTAGACAGTCTGTCTTACCGTGGACACATGAACATCAAGGCTTTTGGAGATACTTCTGTAACCCTTTCCAGCTTCATGCAAGTCAACAATTCTTAATCGTAGGTCTTCTGAGTGCTCTTTTCTGCAAGGCATGGTTCACATCAGACAGTGCTTCTTGAAACCAGTAAACCCAAAACAGGTGTGTGTTTTTTAAGGGCAGGACAGCTGTCAGCAACACATCCAATATCATCACACTGATTGGAGTCAAGGTTGGCTCACTCCTGGCTCCAATTAGCTTTGGGAGAAGTCATTAAGCTAGGGCCTCACATACTTTTTCCTCCCTGCACTGTGAATGTTTACATGTTATGTGCAATTAAACCATGGCAACATCTAATGTTTGTGTAGTATTATGTTCAGCAGACTGTTCTTCTATTGTTGTGACTTAGATGACGTTCAGAGCACATTTTATGCCCAATTCATGCAAAACTCCACGTAATCCCAAGGGGTTCACATACTTTTTCTTGCAACTGTACATGAATCATGTTTATAGCTTTTCCAACTTCAACGGTCAATGCGTTTCGCATATAGCTTCAGGACCATATATTTGAAGAGGTAAAACACTAACAGTGTAGAAAAATGACATACATTAGTACATATATAATCCATAAAATATAAACATCCAAATAAACAAAAAAGAAAAAGGTCTCACATTAATGGGGTGAGTTGCAGAGAAACCCAAATATGAAGTCTTATGGGTAGACATAGGGTATCCAAAATTACATTTCTCTACATTACCCAACTTGGGAGAGCAACACAAAATCATGTAGATAAATTGAATTTAATTGTTTTTTTTAATAGTATCTACTGGTGACTCCAATATCACTGAATGCATACCTCTTGATTGATAGTCCTTTTTGGCTACCTTACGTCCGCCCATAAGACTTCAGATTTGGGTTTCTCTGCAGTCCATCCCATTAATGTGAGCCCTTTCCCTTTTTCTTTTTTGTTTAATGGGATGTTTATATTTTGTGGATTATATATGTACTAATATGTGTCATTTTTCTACAATGCAAGTGTTTAACCTCCTGAAATATATGGTCTTGAAGAATCTATATGCGGAACACGTTGACCATTGAAGTTGGATAAGCTACAAACATTTTTCATGTATCTATGTAATATACCATTATGAGGAAGTTATTTTCTGGGGGTTCATTCCCCATTCTTACCAATTCCCGCCCAGCCCATGTATATAAACAGCCGGACCGGAGCAGTGCAAGGGCGGGTGGCCAATTATAAATGTCCTCCCCACTCCCTGCTTGTGCGCGCTCCCTGGGAGCTCGCAGGACCACAGTCCGGTGCCCGCTGTGTCCACCGGACACAGTGAAACGCAGATCATTGTACGGGACCTCTGTGTGAGGTCCCGATCATGTGATCACTGATTGGCCAATCACATGAAGAGTGGTAAGCAAGATGTCACTTCTGATATCCTTGCTTACTACATGTGACGGGACGGGAGCAGTGCAGGGGCGAGTGGCCAATTATAAACGTCCCCCCCCCGCACCCTGCTTGTGCGCGCTCCCTGGGAGCTCGCAGGACCACAGTCCGGTGCCCGCTGTGACACAGTGGAACACCAATCGTTGTACGGGACCTCTGTGTGAGGTCCCAATCATGTGATCACTGATTGGCCAATCAGTGATCACATGAAGAGTGGTAAGCAAGATGTCACTTCTGATATCCTTGCTTGCTACATGTGAAATTTGTGAATGATCACAGAGATCACATGGTACAAGGTTATTCACATCAGCCTTGTACCATGTAACAAGCTGTGACCAATCACAGCTCACACAGTAGTTCTCAATGGCTGCAAGAATGCAGCTTGAGAGAAGGAGAAATTATTGCTTTTACAGCCTTTACGTATAAATAAAAAAAAAAATCTTCATCACACCCCACAAGTAGTACAGTGTTTCTATGGTGACACTGTACTGCTAGGGTGACATTATGTTAAAAAAAACACATAAATAATAATATATATAAAAAAAAAAAAAATGTAAAAAAAAAATAGAAAAATTATAATTTTTGATTACAAACTAATTTGGATTTTTTTTTTACTAAAATTATAATTGAGTACATTTTGGCCAAACTTTATGAAGAAAGACTATTTATTTGCAAAATTTTATAAGAAAAACACTTTTTTCAAAATTGTGGGACTTTTTTTATTTATATTGTAAAAAAAAATAAAAATCCCAGTGGTGAATAAATACCACCAAAAAACAGTTTTATCTGTCTCAAAAAAGTTCTAAAAAATTCATATGGGTACAGTGTTGCATGACCGTGCAATTGTCATTCAAAGTGTGATAGCACTGAAAGCTGAAACTTGGCCTGGACTGGAAGGGGGTAAAAGTGCCCGGACTTGAAGTGGTTAAAAAGGACAGATGTTCTCAGGAAAGGCTTGCTCATAGTGCAGATACAGTTTCCCGGTGCATAAGAACATGTATGGCACGCACGCATGCGCATAAGGGTGCTCACCTGTTACCAAGACTGGTGCCAAATGGCCTATTTAAACAGGACTTCTGCACTGGCTAATTGCTGTTTGGTTTGCAGCTTCTGTGTGTGTTTATCCTGATTCTAGTGCCTGACCTCTGATCTCGACTCGACTTACTCCTGACTCTGCTTGTCTGCTGCCTGCCCTGACCTTGGCTTGATTCTGTCTCTGCTTACTGTCTCTGCCTGATCTGTCTCCACCGTTGCTGACATTGGCCTGTGACCTGACTCCTCTCCTGCCTGCTGTGTATGCCCGATCTGACCGTCTGTTGCTGATCCGCTTTGCCTGACCCTGCATTCTGTTCATCCAGCCTGTTCCAGCTCCGTAGTCCAGTATGCTCTCATCTGATATGTCTGCCTGTCCACTTCCAGCCTGCCTGCTCTGACGTCTGCGGGCTGCCAGCCATCTGCTATCAGCCTGCCTGCTGTGCCATCTATCTGCTGTCAGCTTGTTTACTACCAGCCTGCCTGCTCTGACGTCTGCCTGCAACCAGCCATCTGCTATCAGCCTGTCTGCTGTGCCCTCTACCTGCAACTAGCCATCTGCTATCAGCCTGCCTGCTGTGCCCTCTACCTGCAACCAGCCATCTGCTATCAGCCTGCCTGCTGTGCCCTCTACCTGCAACCAGCCATCTGCTATCAGCCTGCCTACTGTGCCCTCTACCTGCAACCAGCCATCTGCTATCAGCCTGCCTGCTGTGCCCTCTACCTGCAACCAGCCATCTGCTATCAGCCTGTCTGCTGTGCCCTCTACCTGCAACCAGCCATCTGATATCAGCCTGCCTGCTGTGCCCTCTACCTGCAACCAGCCATCTGATATCAGCCTGCCTGCTGTGCCCTCTACCTGCAACCAGCCATCTGCTATCAGCCTGCCTGCTCTGACGTCTGCGGGCTGCCAGCTATCTGCTATCAGCCTGCCTGCTGTGCCTTCTACCTGCAACCAGCCATCTGCTATCAGCCTGCCTACTGTGCCCTCTACTTGCAAACAGCCTGCCTTGCTGAGACATCTGCCTACCACCAGCTGCTCTGTTCCTGGCTTCCTTTCAGTGAAGTGACAGCTACTACCTACGCAGACTACTGGACTGATCACAGCACTCATACCCAGGGGTGGACTGACAACTCATGGGGCTCCCGGGCAATAGGGGATCATGGGGCTCCTGTGTCCTTGCCCAAACTAAAAAAAGCCTATGAAAAGGTACCAGGGGCATCTCATGGGGCCCCCTACTGACCCCGGGCCCTCGGGCAGTGCCCGGGTTTCCAAATGGTCAGTCCGCCCCTGCTCATACCCCGCCACGATCTCATGGTTACTGTCCCACCATCGGTGACCCCTGAGCCGGAGCTGTATGAGAGACCTTCCTCTACACGTCAGGCTCACTACCAGGTACGTGACCAATGTTTACATGCGTCTAATCTTTTATACATGTTAAAAAGAAAATATGTTCTTTTTTTATTGAAATTGTGTTGGCTCTCATGTAGTGCCTATAAAGTCTTCTGTTTTATTGTCTACTATTCTAACCGTTGTCCCCCTCTTTTCTGTTCATTAACAGGTATCAAGGGATCCATTTTTTCATTCAACCTCAGAATATTAGCAACATAGAATAAAGTGACCCTACAGAGAATCTGGTGGGAAAGCAAAAAATTTGCATATGTCTGAAATAGGAGATCTTTCAACGAGGATGCCCCACTGAGGATGCAAGAAGAAATCTTGCAATAGGAATGTTCAAATCAAAGCTGTAAGATGGGATGTCCCCTCACTTTGGAGTTATTGACTCTCATTTCCTATTGTGTATCAGGGACAGGAACTGGATTTTCCCTTATGGGCTACAAACAACAAATTATATAACAAGGATTTAACTAGTCTTTACACTATTCAAAAAGGTTTTGTTTTTATATACACCTTCATTTGGGTATCAGCATAACCTCAGGCTGGAGCATCTATGTGGTATGGTGGCCAATGACACGTCTTCAACATTACAACCCAAGTCCAGTTGACTGTGACTATCACCAGCTATACCAGCAATGGGCAAACTACGGCACGAGGGCCGTATACGGCCCGGCGGACCTTTTAATCCGGCCCGCGGGGCGTGATACATTGGCTGTCAGGATGTGTGTAGGCGGGGCAGCGTGACGAACGTGAGGGGAGCTAGGCTCCTCTCACAGTCCGCCCTGAAGACCGGAACGGCGCGGGAACATGGCGAGAGGAACGCGCGGAGCAAAGGTAAGTGAATTGACACAGGGGGGACTTGGCTTACTACTTGGGGGGGAATAGTACTGTGGGGGATAAAATACTATATGAGGGATGAATTAATATGGGGGATGAATTAATATGGGGAATGAATTACTATAGGGGGGATGAATTACTATAGGGGGGATGAATTACTATATGGGGGATGAATTACTATGGGGGATGAATTACTATATGGGGGATGAATTACTATGGGGGATGAATTACTATGGGGGATGAATTACTATATGGGGGATGAATTACTATGGGGGATGAATTACTATATGGGGGATGAATTACTATGGGGGATGAATTACTATATGGGGGATGAATTACTATGGGGGATGAATTACTATATGGGGAATGAATTACTATGGGGGATGAATTACTATATGGGGGATGAATTACTATATGGGGGATGAATTACTATGGGGGATGAATTACTATATGGGGGATTAATTACTATGCTTACTATGGGGGAATATTACTATACTTACTATGGATGACACATACACATCATTCATCTACTCTTGGTCCGGTCCCCGGGTCCAATATATGAACCCATTGCGGCCCTCAAGTCAAAAAGTTTGCCCACCCCTGAGCTATACCATGACCTGGATAAATCAGTGTTTTCCCAAACATACAGTTAGATTGTGACTATTGAATCTACTTGAATGATTTTCTTCTTTCACAGGAGTTTATGTTTTAAATGTACTGTTTTTTTTTATTAAAACCGAGAGACGAAAATAGAAGAAAAAAAGTTAAACATGGTTGCATTCATTTTTCTCATGGACTGGGTGGAGGCCTCCCTAAGTAAAGAATCAAAGTCAAAATTTTTTTTTTGATGTTTTGGAAACCCTTTATCCAAACCCTACCAATCGATACCCAACAGTCTATAGTGAAGTGTTTCCAATATACCCAACGATATCAAGCCAGATCGCTAACTAATGAACCTACAATGGACTCCACTTAATTGGAAATATCTATTACAACCTGGTAATTAAGGCCTCCCCCCTTTCCATCTCCACTTATCAATTTTTACCTGACTTCAGTCCGTCTCGTTGCTTACTGTGACTCCTTTCTTGACCCTGTTCTAGTTTATTTTTAAACCAACTTTAGGAAATGTAGATGATCATTTTAAATTCTTTCTTTGGCCAAATGTTGCAGCCCCTGAAATTGTTAAATGCATTCTTACGTAAAATATAAATAACTAAATAGTTAATAAATAAACATGGTTTCATTACAAGTATATTCGGTTTCAAAAATCTTTGTCAGTTTGGCATCAATTAGCTTAGGCATCCTGGGAATCTAGATGGGTGAATATAAATAATTAATTAAGAAAGCAATAACATTTTTTACCAAAATTTGTGAAAAATAAAAAATGGAAATGGAGACCTTCATTAACGGAAATTAAGCTGATCTTACATAGAAAGCAGTGGGAAATCCTATATTTGGCAATTGTCACTGGAACAAAAACTTTTTCAGTGACAATGCCTGTTCACATCAGCACTGTAAGTTGGGATTTCTTTTAACTTTGGAGTTATTTCCTCTCATGTTCTGTTTGGTCTCAAGGATAGGAATTGAATTTTCCTCTAATGGGATACAAACAACAAACATCTAGTAAGGAATTTGAACATTCTCTACTCAGTTCAAAGATGAAAAAAAAAAGTTTGGACTTTATTTACCTTAATTTTGATATGAGTATAAGATTAGGCTGGAGAATCTGTGTGACGTCATGCCCCTGGTTGTGACAAAACATGTCAGGCGGAGCTTAGTGGTGACGTCATCACGTGCACCAGTCATTCTGTTATGCTGATATGCCTTCTTCTCTGTTTTTTAACGAGAGTACCTTTCTATTTTAAAAAAAAGTAGACTGTTTTCATTCTACACTGTGTAGTTCCTCTGTTCTATTCCATATGTTGACATTGTTAAATGCATTCTTACTTAAAATATAAATAAATAAATAATAAACATGGGTTCATTACACGTATATTCGTTTTCAACAATCTTTGTCAGTTTGCCATCAATTAGCTTAGGCAACCTGGGGATCTAGATGGGTAGCTATAAATAATTAATTAATAAAGCAATAACATTTTCTACCAGTAGAAAATTTGCGAAAAACAAAATGAAAAGTGGGAAATCCAAAATTTGGCAAACGTCACTGGAACAAAAAGTTTTTCAATGACAAGGCCTGTTCACATCAGCACTGTAAGTTGGGATTTCTTTTAACTTTGGAGTTATGTTGTGGAGTTATGGAGTTATGGAGTTATGTTTCATGTTCTGTTTGGTCCCAAGGATAGGAATTATAATTTCTCCCCTAATGGGACACAAACAACAAATATCTAGTAAGGAATTTGAACATTCTCTATTCAGTTCAAAGATGAAAAACAAAGTTTGGACTTTATATATACCTTAATTTTGGTATGAGTATAACATTAGGCTGGAGAATCTGTGTGACGTCATGCCTCTGATTGTGACAAAACATGTCAGGCGGAGCTTAGTGGTGACGTCATCACGTGCACCAGGCATTTTGTTATACTGATATGCTTTCTTCTCAGTTTTTTAATGAGAGTACCTTTCTATTAAAAACAAATGAGACTATTTTCATCCTGCACTGCACTCCTCTGTTCTTAGATGTTATCTCGCCTGCATTTAATGAAGCTGCAAGTGGCTGGAATGCAGTCTAAATTACTTGTGAAGTGCTTTGGTGTTACTAAAACCTCATTTTGTCCAAGGTCTTAGTCTCTGGCCACTGTGTACTTCTGGTGGTGGAAATCTGAAGTTTGGTATTGAATATTTACGCTGTTATTATTATTATTATTATACAGGATTTATATTATTATTATTATCATTATTATTATTATTATACAGGATTTATATTATTATTATTATCATTATTATTATTATACAGGATTTATATTATTATTATCATTATTATACAGGATTTATATTATTATTATCATTATTATACAGGATTTATATTATTATCATTATTAATAAACAGGATTTATAGTATTATTATTATTATTATTATTATACAGGATTTATAGTATTATTATTATTATTATTATACAGGATTTATATTATTATTATCATTATTATTATTATTATACAGGATTTATATTATTATCATTATTATTATTATACAGGATTTATATTATTATTATACAGGATTTATATTATTATTATCATCATTATTATTATTATTATAATACAGGATTTATATTATTATTATTATTATTATTATCATTATTATTATTATACAGGATTTATATTATTATTATTATTATAATACAGGATTTATATTATTATTATCATTATTATTATACAGGATTTATATTATTATTATACAGGATTTATATTATTATCATAATTATTATTATACAGGATTTATATTATTATTATACAGGATTTCTATTATTATTATCATCATCATTATTATTATTATACAGGATTTCTATTATTATTATTATTATTATTATCATTATTATTATTATACAGGATTTATATTATTATTATTATTATTATACAGGATTTATATTATTATTATCATTATTATTATTATACAGGATTTATATTATTATTATCATTATTATTATTATACAGCCCTGGCAGACTGATCACACCAAAACCCTCAAACGACACAGTCGTGCCCTGGAGCGACTATGGCGCAAAACCAAATCCCAACAAGCCTTCACCCGATACAAATCTGCCTTCCACACCTACACCTCCTCCCTCCATACTGCCAAACAAGCCTACTTCCTGACCCTCATCAAGGCCCTCTCCTCCAATCCTCGCCGACTCTTCTCCACCTTCAACTCTCTACTCTCGCCACCCCCACCTCCACCCAGCACCTCACTCACTGCCCTTGAGATTGTCAATCACTTCAAAAACAAGATTGACACAATTCGCAAGGACATTGCCGCAACTCGCACGCCTTCTCAACCCGTCCCCTCTCACACAGCTACCCCCTCATCCCCCCTCCCCCTCGACATAACCCACAGGGACTTCGTCGCTGCTCAAACTCCCTCCAACCCCCTTCCCCCTCACTCAGCTACCCCCTCTACACCCCTCTCCCACGGCCCCACCACTGCTCTGACCTCCTCTCCCACCCCACCCTACATTCTTCATACTGAAGCTCCCCCAACACTCCGCACCTTTGACCTTACTACCATCGAAGAAGTCTCCAAAATCCTCTCTGATGCCCGCCTCACCACCTGCCCCCTTGACCCTATCCCCTCACAACTCCTACAACCTCCCTCCCCCTCCATCCTACGCTCCCTCACCCACATCTTCAATCTCTCCCTCTCCTCCGGCACTTTCCCTTCCCCTCTGAAACATGCACACATCACCCCCATACTTAAAAAGCCCTCCCTGGACCCCAATGACCCGAACAACCTCAGACCCATCTCCCTACTCCCATTTACATCTAAACTCCTCGAGCGCCTAGTCTACACCCGCCTATGCTCTCACCTCAACGACAACAACCTCCTCGATCCCCTACAGTCCGGCTTCCGTCCCCTACACTCCACCGAAACTGCCTTACTCAAACTCTCCAACGACCTGCTAACCACCAAAGCTAATGGCCACTATTCAGTGCTCCTACTCCTTGACCTCTCTGCGGCCTTCGACACAGTCGACCACCCCCTCCTCCTCAAAAAACTACACTCCCTCGGCCTCAGAGATTCTGCTCTCTCCTGGCTCTCATCCTACCTGTCACAACGCTCTTTCAGCGTTACCTATAATGCCACCACCTCCCTCTCACTCCCCCTCTCTGTTGGGGTCCCTCAAGGCTCTGTCCTCGGGCCCCTTCTCTTCTCCATCTACACCTCCTCCCTTGGCCAACTCATACACTCTCACGGCTTCAACTACCACCTCTATGCCGACGACACGCAAATCTATCTCTCAACCCCCCACCTCACCCCCTCGGTCTCCGCCCGAATCACACACCTGTTGAGCGACATATCAGACTGGATGTCGCTCCACTTCCTTAAATTGAACCTCTCCAAAACCGAGTTTCTGGTCTACCCCCCAGCCCGGACACCACCCCCCATTGACTTCTCCATCATGTCCAACAACGCCACCATCAAACCCGCCCCGCAGGCCAGAGTACTTGGTGTCATTTTGGACTCCAACCTATCCTTCCAGCCCCAAGTCCACTCTTTAACAAACTCGTGCAGACTCCACCTCCGCAACATCGCCAAAATCCGCACGTTCCTAACTCCAGAAACCACTAAACAGCTCATCCACTCCCTCATCATATCACGACTCGACTACTGCAACTCCCTCCTCACTGGCCTGCCTCGCGGCTGGCTATCCCCGCTTCAGTCCATCCTGAATACGGCTGCCAGACTCATTCACCTTTCCAACCGCTCCGTTTCCGCCACCCCCCTCTGCCAATCCCTCCACTGGCTTCCGATTGCACAACGGATCAAATTCAAAATCCTAACGCTGACGTACAAAGCTGTCCACCATACTGCCCCGAACTACATCACTGACCTAATATCCAAGTACCGCCCAGCACGCACACTCCGCTCCTCACAAGACCTCCTTCTCTCTAGTTCCCTGGTCTCCTCCTCCCATGCCCGCCTCCAGGACTTCTCCAGGGTGTCACCCATCCTCTGGAACTCCCTGCCCCAACCCATCAGATTATCACCTACTCTCCTCTCCTTTAGGCGCACCCTGAAAACCCATCTCTTCAGGGAAGCCTACCCCGCCCCCTGCTAACTTGCCGACCTCCTCCACTCTTCCTACCACTCCATCCCCCACAGCTATCTCCTCCTGTGCCACCATCCCCTCCCTCCTAGATTGTAAGCTTGAAAGAGCAGGGCCCTCGATCCCCTCATGTTTTGCATTGTATTGGTATTGTTCTGTCACATGTTCTGTCCCCCTTTGTAATGTACAGCGCTGAGCGAACTATTGGCGCTTTATAAATACTGTACTGTATAATAATAATTATACAGGATTTATATTATTATTATACAGGATTTATATTATTATTATTATTATTATTATTATTATCATCATCATTATTATTATTATACAGGATTTATATTATTATTATTATTATTATACAGGATTTATATTATTATTATCATTATTATTATTATACAGGATTTATATTATTATTATCATTATTATTATTATACAGGATTTATATTATTCTTATTATCATTATTATTATTATTATTATACAGGATTTATATTATTCTTATTATCATTATTATTATTATACAGGATTTATGGCGCCAACAGTTTGCTCAGCACTTTACAATATAACGGGAGACAATACAGCAACAATACAGTTCAATACAAGAGGGATAGGAGGGCCCTGCTCAGTTTTAATTATACCTTTTATACTTGCTTGATGGACACTTTTTCTTTGTGTTTTTATAATTTCACGCTGGAGTTTGACAAAATTGATGCATCATTTAATTATCATTATTACTTTTTATTTAATGTTGTTTATTTACACTGAGAATTTAATATAGGGACATTTGGTATTTAACCCCTTCCCACCGACGTCACACAAATATGCGGCCTCACGGAACGGGGCTTTTTTCCTTGGGGCTGCATATTTGCGTACCTGTCTTTGTGCTGGGAGCGCGCCGCTCAACGCACTCCCAGCACAAAGACCGCGGTGTCACTGAGAGCACCGGGTCCCGTTCTAATGATTCCGGGTCACTTGATCGCTGTGATAGCCTCTAATTGGCTATCACAGTGATCAGTCACTGTGTAGCTTGGCCCCCTTGTTTTTTTTCTCTCTCTATGAATGGAGAAGAGAGATACAGGAATTGGAATTGGCATAGAGAGTAAAAAAATGTTTGTAAAAAATAAATAAATAAATATTAAAAAATAAAAGAAAAAATAAAGAAAAATACCTAGATCAAGGTTTGATCTAGTTCATTGCCAGGGTTAGTGTTTGGGTCAGGGTCAAAGGTCAGGATTAAAAAAAAAATTGATGTCAGTGTCAGATAGTGTCAATGTTAGTGTCAGTGTGTTTTAGGCAAAAAAAAAAAAGACAAAAGACACACTATTGTTTCTGGGCTGTACTACGGGTACAAACAACAAATAACCTACACATATATGGTATCGCTGCGATCGCCAAGAGCTGGAGAATTTATTTTGGGTTGTTCTTTGGTGGTAGGTTATGGTAGTAACAAGAAACACACAGCTAAATAAAAAAAAAGATTTTTTTTCACTATTTTGGGCCAGTTTTCCTTTGATAATAAAAAAATTAGGAGCTATCCATTACCATTTACCACCAAATGAAAGCCCAATTTGTCCTGAAAAAATCAAGGTATAATCCACCTGGATGTACAAAGTAGTTGTGATGATCTCGGCGGTTTTACTAACACATGTCAACGTTGCAGAATTGTGCTTAGTCATATAGATTTGTTTAACCCTTAGGAGTGAAGGGGTTAATGGGACAGTGTTTACTTTCTATAGATATTTATGTGGCATGGTGGACAATGTAGGGATGGAAGACTATGGGGGAAAAACAGAAATATGTACAGGTAGGTAGCTAGTAGTAGTTAGTCACATTCAACTGGACTTGTTCTGTAATGCTGCAGATACAGTTGTGTTCAAAATAATAGCAGTCAGACATCACTAACCGGATCAATCACTGTTTTTGGTAGAAATGATATTTCTACATGGCAAATAATTTCCTAGCAGGTGTAGTAGAGTCATAGAAATCCAACAGACCCAACAGTCATGACATGCATGCTGCTGATTCTGTGTCATTGAATCACTCATTGAAAGGGGCGTGTTCAAAATAATAGCAGTGTGGAGTTCTATTAGTGAGGTCATTCATACTTTGAAAAACAGGTGGCAATTATTGCCCTTATTTAAGGAAGGAAGGCAGCAAATGTTGTCCATGCTGGTTACAGTGCATTTCTCTCTGAGATTCTGAGGAAAATGGGTTGTTCCAGACATTGTTCAGAAGAACAGCGTACCTTGATTAAAAAGTTGATTAGAGAGGGGAAAACATATAAAGAAGTGCAGAAAATGATCGGCTGCTCAGCTAAAATGATCGCAAATGCTTTAAAATGGCAACCAAAAGCTGAAAGACGTGGAAGAAAGCGAAAAACTACCATTGGAATGGATAGAAGAATAGCCAAAATGGCGTGGACTCAGCCAACAATCAGCTCCAGGAAGATGAAAGAAGGTGTGACGTTCCCTGTGAGGACTGTTACAATTAGAAGACGCCTATGTGAAGCCAAGCTATCTGCAAGAAGTCCCCGCAAAGTCCCACTGTTGGAAAAAAGATGTGTGCTGAAGAGGTTACAATCTGCCAAAGAGCACATTGACTGACCTAAAGAGAAATGGCGCAACATTTTGTGGACTGATGAAAGTAAGATTGTTCTTTTTGGGTCTAGTGGGCGGAGACAGTTTGCCAGACGACCCCCAAACACTGAATTCAAGCCACAGGACACTGTGAAGACAGTGAAGCATGGTGGTGCAAGCATCATGATATGGGGATGTTTCTCATACTACGGTGTTGGGCCTATTTATCGCATACCAGGGATCATGGATCAGTTTGAATACATCAGAATACTTGAAGAGGTCATGCTGCCTTATGCTGAAGAGGAAATGCCCTTGAAATGGGCGTTCCAACAAGACAACGACCCCAAACACACCAGTAAACGTGCAACATCTTGGTTCCAGACCAACAAGATGGACGTTATGGAGTGGCCAGCCCAATCCCCGGATCTTAATCCAATAGAAAACTTGTGGGGTGACATCAAAAATGCCGTTTCTCAGGCAAAACCAAGAAATAGAGAAGAACTGTGGAATGTCGTCCAATCATCCTGGGCTGGAATACCTGATCACAGGGGCCAGAAGTTGGGTGACTCCATGCAACACAGATGTACAGCAGTTCTCAGAAACAGTGCGACTACAACCAAATATTCATGAAGTCATTCAAAGGAAAGCAAAATCTTCAAACATTTTTCAGTTTATATAGTGAATGTTTGAGTTTGTAACGAAGAAGGGGACATTCCCCGAAAGCTTGTCCTCAAAATCGTATGTTAGTGCAAATAAAAAAAGTATCACGGACAGTACTCAATTGTTTCTAAAGAAGAATACAAACACTGCTATTTTTTTGAACTGTCTAATATTCACTTTTCTTCAATTTTTTTAGAGGAACAACACAAATTTGATCTATTTTTCTTCATGTTTTGATTTGGAATAGAATGTGTCGTGTTCCCAATGCATTTGTGTGGATGGAAATAAAAGCTATTAGAGGGATTTTGAGCTTTATTCACTTTTTTTTAACACACTGCTATTATTTTGAACACAACTGTATGTCATAGCTTCTCTAATCCAAGTTGGAACTGATGAGAATACATGGTGAGAGGAAAGTACCAGTATAAGACTAGTAGTATTTCTTCAAATTCATCTGGAATTTTCAGTAATGTTGAAGACATTTTGTAGCATCTCCAAACCATGTCTTCAGATCCAAAGGGGTTTAGAGAATCAATGACACGTCTTCAACATTGCAAACCAAGTCCAGCTTAATGTGACTAATTACTACTAGCTATACCATGAACTTATACGAAGGTACCTTCACAGACATATAGGTACATAGCAGGGGCGGACTGACAACTCATGGGGCCCCCAGGCAATAGGGGATCATGTGGCCCCTGTGTCCTTGCCCAAACTCAAAAAAGCCTATGAAAAAGGAACCAGGGGCATCTCATGGGGCCCCCTACTGACCCCGGGCCCTTGGGCAGTGTCTGAGTTTCCAAATGGTCAGTCCGCCCCTGGTACATAGTGACTATTGTATGAAAGGTTTTCTTCTTTTACTTGAGTTTTTGTATCAAATCTATTGTGTTTTAGTGAACACGCAAGAGACAAAAACCAAAAAAAGAATTTAAACATGGTTGCACTCATTAAGAATACAGGTATATTCATCTTCAACAATCTATGTCAGTTTGGCATTAATTAGCTTAGGGATCCTGGGGATCTAGATGGTAGCTATAAATCAAATGATTAAGAAAACAATTTAATTTTTTACCAGTAGAAATTTTGCGAAAAACAAAATGGGGATGGAGACCTTCATTAACGAATATCAAGGGATCCATTTTCTCACGCAACTTCTGAATATAAGCAAAATAAAATCAAGGTGACCTTACAGAGAATGTTCTGAGTGTTGTTTTAGCTCCTAGTTAAATTCCTGACAGCTATTCGATAAGTCAAGATATATTCTGACCTTTATAATTATGACAGAATCAAGACACAAAGCAGGCATGACAAAACTGTGCAATGGATAAAGTATTGTACATCAGAGACTGAACTAACTGTTTTTAATTGGAGAAATGTCACATAATAAGTTGTTTGTGGTTCAAAAGGATGGTTTGGAGAATTTTTACAAAAGCTTGTCGAGATATAATGTAATATTTGGTCATGGGTCTAGCTTACGGTTGGGAAAATATTTATTCTGTTAAATTAAAGCAGCTGCACCACATTTTCCATTGTATAGTTTAAATATGAAATAATATCTCTGTGTTTTCCAATTTTGTAAAAGAAAATGAAAAAAAAAAAAGCATTCATCATACAAAGACACTCAACTATTCACTGCATAGTTATGGAACCAATATAAGGTACACAGGCACACTTTAATTGCCTATATGTATTTGGTTTTAACGAGTATGTGCTGCACGTGATGTTTTGAACTTCAGTAAAAATATTACTTTTATTGTGAACATTTCCTGAAGCTGTCTTTAATATCACGTATAGTATGGGTCACGCCTACCCAGGGGCAGACTGACCATTTGGAAACTCAGTCTTTTATCCTGACCAGGCCAATTCTTCGTTCTTGGGCCTAGATATGCCCAAACTATCAGTGGTAGACCGGGAGGTATTGGAGACACTCGTCACAGTTGAGGAGGTCACAAAAGCAACAAAGACACTTAAACCCCCATAAACGTCCAGGCCCTGATGGCTTCCCAGCCACATATTATAAACAATTTGCAGATATCCTAGCTCCCTTATTAACTAATACCTTTCATTCCCTACTAAAACAGCACTCTTTGGTCATGACACATTGACAGCTATCATTTTAATGATACCAAAACCAAATACTGATCATACATCCTGGTCTAACTATAGTGCAGGCTCTCCCCGCTCCAGACCATCCTGAGCTCAGCTGCCAGACTCATCCACCTCACCACCCGCTCCACCTCTGCCACCCCCCTCTGCCTCTCCCTCCACTGGCTCCCGATTGCCCAACGCATCAAATTTAAACTCCTAACCCTGACCTACAAAGCCGTTCACAACACTGCCCCTGACTACCTCACCAACCTGATCACCAAGTACCACCCTACCCGTACCCTTCGCTCCTCACAGGACCTCCTTCTATCCTGCTCCCTGGTCTCCTCCTCCCATGCACGACTGCAGGACTTCTCCAGGTCCTCCCCCATCCTCTGGAACTCACTGCCCCAATCCATCAGACTGTCGCCTTCCCTATTCACATTCAGGCGCTCCCTCAAAACCCATCTCTTCAGGGAAGCCTACCCCACCCTCACCTAACGGCCATCCTCCCTCATTCCTCCCACCACTTCATCCCCCTCAGCCACTTCCTACTGTACCTTTACTCCCTCCCTCCTAGATTGTAAGCTCGTAAGAGTAGGGCCCTCTTACCCCTCGTACGTTGTTTGTTGTTGTTGTACTGTGCCATGTATTGTCCCCCCTATTGTACAGCGCTGAGCAAACCCTTTGGCGCTATATAAACTCGTAGTAATAATAATAATAATAATAATAGACCGATATCCTTGCTCAACTGAAATGTCAAGATACTAGCAAAAATCTTAGCTCTCAGACTTAACCCATTTACAGGCAGTTTGATCCATAAGGACCAAATAGGCTTCACACCTCACCGGTAGGCCAGTGATAATATTAGGAGGATGGTTTTTCTTCAACATCTTGCTAGGTCTCATCAGATGCTTCTACTTTCATTTGACATCAAAAAGGCTTTGATTCTGTTTCATGATCCTATTTACAATATATTTTACAGAAATGGGTCCTTGGCCCCAGGGGCGGACTGACCATTTGGAAACTCGGGCACTGCCCAAGGGCCCGGGGTCAGTAGGGGGCCCCATGAGATGCCCCTGGTACCTTTTTCATAGGCTTTTTTGAGTTTGGGCAAGGACACAGGGGCCCCATGATCCCCTATTGCCCGGGGGCCCCATGAGTTGTCAGTCCGCCCCTGGGCCTACCCCTAACACAGGTGGTCAGACACTATAGCTATCTTCTGTGTTTCTTACCTGTGGCAGCCCCCTTTCCTATAAGGTCTATCGGTACCAGGGGCGGGCTGACAACTCATGGGGGCCCCAGGCTATAGGGGATCATGGGGCCCCTGTGTCCTTGCCAAAACTCAAAAAAGCCTATGAAAAAGGTACCAGGGACCATGTCTGGACTAATACAAAATCATCTTTGCAAAACATTGTAGCTCTAGAAGCCAATTTAAAGTCTTAACACAATGGTATTTAGTCCCAGCAAGAATTGCTAAATACACCCCCAACTACTCGCCCAACTGCTTTAGAGGCTGTGCCGACCTAGGAACACACTACCATACATGGTGGAACTGCCCAGTAGCTCAAACCTTTTGGGTGGAAATTTTTAACATGTTATCCATACTTTGCACTACTAAACTACAACCCAACCCGATAACCGCCCTACTTAATCAACGCCCTCCTGGCTTCTCTAACTCGCAATTCAAACTCCTTCTGCAAGTCACCACAGTGGCCAAACAGGTCATTGCGAAATCCTGGAAATCCCCCTCATTAAATATTACAGCGGTTAAGACCAGAGTCACGCAAGCTATGATACATGCAAAAGTGGAAGCCATAATTCTTGACACGATCCCTAAATTCTT
Organism: Staurois parvus; assembly: GCF_062004578.1. NCBI lineage: Eukaryota > Metazoa > Chordata > Amphibia > Anura > Ranidae > Staurois > Staurois parvus. Next base: position 1,782,294 of record NW_028318840.1, read on the forward strand.
AAATGTTTGGAGCCCCTGGGTAGAATGTTTTCTCCCACCTAACTTTGATGAATCTCTTCTTCTCCCCTGATTTGTCTGTAGTACGCCTTAGACACTGCCCATGTTTCACCCCATACGATGCATAGGTGTTGCCATGTTCCTACCTACCGCTCATGGAGTCATTACTATTACCCTTTCTCTTCCCCCATTCCTGCCCCCTTTTGATCCCCCCTTAAATTTCTACAACCTTTCATAATGTTTCAGTGAGCCATTACCCTAACTGTGAACATTTCCTGAAGCTGTCTTTATAATCACGTACAGTATGGGTCACGCCTACCCCTAACACAGGTGGTCAGACACTATAGCTAGCTTCTGTGTTTCTTACCTGTGGCAGCCTCCTTTCCTATAAGGTCTATCGGTACCAGGGGCGGGCTGACAACTCATGGGGGCCCCAGGCTATAGGGGATCATGGGGCCCCTGTGTCCTTGCCAAAACTCAAAAAAGCCTATAAAAAAGGTACCAGGGACCATGTCTGGACTAATACAAAATCATCTTTGCAAAACATTGTAGCTCTAGAAACCAATTATAAAGTCTTAACACGATGGTATTTAGTCCCAGCGAGAATTGCTAAATACACCCCCAACTACTCGCCCAACTGCTTTAGAGGCTGTGCCGACCTAGGAACACACTACCATACATGGTGGAACTGCCCGGTAGCTCAAACCTTTTGGGTGGAAATTTTTAACATGTTATCCATACTGTGCACTATTAAACTACAACCCAACCCGATAACCGCCCTACTTAATCAACGCCCTCCTGGCTTCTCTAACTAGCAATTCAAACTCCTTCTGCAAGTCACCACAGTGGCCAAACAGGTCATTGCGAAATCCTGGAAATCCCCCTCATTAAATATTACAGCGGTTAAGACCAGAGTCACGCAAGCTATGATACATGCAAAAGTGGAAGCCATAATTCTTGACACAATCCCTAAATTCTTAAATGTTTGGAGCCCCTGGGTAGAATGTTTTCTCCCACCCAACTTTGATGAATCTCTTCTTCTCCCCTGATTTGTCTGTAGTACGCCTTAGACACTGCCCATGTTTCACCCCATACGATGCATAGGTGTTGCCATGTTCCTACCTACCACTCATGGAGTCACTACTATTACCCTACCTCTTCCCCCATTCCCGCCCCCTTTCGATCCCCCCCTAAATTTCTACAACCTTTCATAATGTTTCAGTGAGCCATTACCCTAACTGATGAACTTCACGACATCTATTCCTAACAACTCCCACCCACTAGTAAGCACCAGAAACTTAGTATTGTTTTTGTGATCCTCTCTTTCCTTCCTAACCATAAGGACACTGAAGTTGTGATTTTTTATTTCTTATGTTTTGTTGTCAGTACAATGCCTATATTATATTGGTAATGTCTCTGTCCCTGTTACATTGCTTCGTTGTTAATAAAATGTTTGAACAAGGAAAAAGGTATCAGGGGCATCTCATGGGGCCCCCTACTGACCCCGGGCCCTCGGGCAGTGCCTGAGTTTCCAAATGGTCAGTCCGCCCCTGATCTGTACTCAGTTTCCCCCAGGACTTATACACATAACTATAGTGCCTGGTCACCACAACGGGGCAGGTGTGAACTGAGCAAAGCAAACAGGTATTGGCAGACAGGTAGAGTGGTTCAATGACACTCCAGGTACAAGGCAGGCAAGGTTCAGAATAGTCAGGGTCAATCTGTAGAAACAAGAGGTCTAAGCGCTAAGACCCAGATGTATGGGGGCCACTTGCCCACTGCTGTTGGTTTAACACTGAGGAAAGTGATGAATAAATAAAAAAAAACAGCTCTGAGGAAACTGTGGCTTTTAATTAATATGAACCCCACATCTATTCCATAAGCGGTATGCCTTTATTTAGCACAAACTTCATTAAATTAAAATTCATCCAGAAATCATCCAAAATAAGACGGTATAGCCAAGGCATAACAGGGTGGAATGTTCGCTCACCTACCGCTCACCGCTCACCTACGTCCCCAGGCCGGAAAGTGATGGTAAATGCAGTGTGTTGCTGTCCTGGCTGGGGACAGAAGTGACGTCACAACAACCGGGGAGGAAGCGGAAGTCAGGCGCTGGGCATGGACTACAAGGTTGGCTGGTAATTACGACAGCGCGTTTCGGCCGCATGCAAATTGTCAAGTCTAGGAGATCAGTGGTTACCAGCTTTATTTATATGGAAGGACTGAACAAGTAGGTCGGCGTCAATCGGGGGGGAGGAGCTGGAGCGGACATTCTCCCTGTATTGCGCTGATACACTTGCAGGGTCCAATGTTATATTGCAATATACTATCAGGGGTAAAAATGTGAGTGTATATATATATATATTTTTTTATTTTTTTTGTTTTTAATATATATTATATATATTATTAATATTTTTATGGTATATTGTACAATGTTTTGCATATGGATGCATATATATATATATATATATATATATATATATTGGGCGGCACAGTGGCTTAGTGGATAGCACTTCTGCCTTGCAGTAATTGGGTAATGGTTTCAATTCCCAACCATGGCGCCTCCTGCATGGAGTTTGCATGTTCTCCCTGTGTTCTCGTGGGTTTCCTCCCACACTCCAAAGACATGCTGGTAGGTTAATTGGCTCCTGTACAAATTGTCCTAGTTTCATCCCTGGCCACGTGGGATCTCCTGCATGGTAGGGGTAAGGAAAGACCTGGAAACCTACCCTGTAAAATATTTGCTATGAGAATTCATGGAAAAAGTTGCTTACGAGTGACGGTCCATGCAATCGCCAAGGGTCGGATACGACTGGATAGATAGATAGAGAGATAGATAGATAGAGAGATAGAGAGAGAGAGATCATAGATAGATAGATAGATATGCACCCATGTGAAAAGCAAATTATGTTCATCAGCATTAAACCATTGAATTAAATCACACAATTACACAACAAAACATATAAACCTATGAATAGAATGACAAAATAAAATTAAATAATTAATTAATAGAACAAATAAAAGAACAAATAATGTAAAATAAATCCAATAAATGATATAAATCAGATTCAAACAATAATGTGGATCTCAAGATCTTCATTAGGACCATTGGGGGACATCGAGCCTAATTTAAATATTCAGAACGTCTCTCTCTTGCATAAGAGAGAAAAACTTTTGTTATCTGTCAAAGATCTCTTCTCAATGTGCTCGATTGCCATGACTTCAAGACACCCAAAATTCTTACTGTGTGCTTGAAGGCAGTGTCGGGGAACACTGTGCTTATCACTTCCATCCTTGATAAGCCTGCGATGTTCCCCAACACGCTTCCATAAAGGGTGTACGGTGCGGCCTACACACAATAATTTACATGGACATGAGACCACATATACTACAAAGTCTGTCACACAAGTTATGAATTGTTTCATCTGAAAAGGGTTACCCTTGTTCTCCATTATTTCAGAACGACCATGTGTAATGAATTGACAAGGCAACCTCTATTCTTACACTTAAAGATTCCGGTCCTATTACACTGTTCAACAGGTAAAAAGTTTTGGGCATAAAATTAGCTAATCTTACATAATTTTGGGGTGCTGAAAACGAAAATGACCCTAAAAAATGTTGATTGGCTCTAGTTTCCATGATATATTCACCCATCTAATGACGTAAGCCATTCAAAATTATGATGCAACTTCAGCTGCATATTGCGCAATTGATACTGGTGACCAATAGAAAATTGCATGTATACTGAGATGATGCAATATTAGCCTTTAATTGCATCACTTCACTGCATAAAAGCTGCAGTATCTGTAGCTGATTGTAGTTCGACAGCGTCTTTACATTTCGTTTTATGCTTATATAGGCTACTCAGTAATGCCTCGAACTTGTGTGAATAAAGCAGATAATTTCTGCTATATCTGCGGTGAAATAACTTTTATCTCACAAAAAAGGAGGATAACAGGAATGATTAAGAAAGCCTACAACTTGTATTTTGGCTGCAAGATAGGAGACCAGGACAAGAGCTGGGCACCACATATATGCTGCAATTCTTGTGGGACGGCACTGGAGCAATGGTTGAATGGAAAAAAGGCATCTATGCCTTTCGCTGTGCCAATGATTTGGAGAGAGCCAACAGATCATGTTAGTAATTGTTACTTTTGTATGGTGCCTCCAATTGTAAAATGGCTAAATAAGAAGAAAAAGTTATCTGTGCACTATCCAAATATTCCATCAGCAATACGTCCAGTTCCTCATGGAGAGGGGCTACCAATTCCTAAAGCACCAGAATCTTTCGTGGTTGAGTCAAGTGAGGAAGAACCTGAAGCGTGTAGTCACGTGCAGTTGTAAGAGATAGCCCTTTCCTCGAATACAAGAGAAAAGCCAAGAGAAGCAAAACCGACACAAACTGAAGACAAAACTAGTGAGAATCCTAAGTATTAAAATGATTCAACTTAGCTTATGGCTATAATTTTTCTTGGTAATCCTATGCAATATATTATGCCATTTAGGCTTTGTTATGTAGTCAATATCACTTGCTTTATATTTGTGGAAAGACATCTATCTATATAATTATTGTGCATTAAGTAGTCATTACGCCTATAGTAGAAAACTTTCCGTTTACAGAAAAACTAGAGCCAATTGACAAATTTCATTGTTATATTTGAACTCAGAATGTGAAATTCATTAAGAAATGGATCCTTTTGTTTCCAAAACTGGCAAAAAATAAAAATTTGTTGAACAGTGTTATCAAAGTAGGATTGAATATTCATGTCCTTCTTTATCCTTCTTCATAATTTGCTAGGGGCTAAAATATTTTTTAATGTGCGTGCCCTTCTAAAGGTGACCAGGGGAGCTGGGGGTAGAATGGGGGCAAATTTAGGGTCTAGCTGGAGGATGTTCCAGTGTTTCAGAATGATCTTAGAGATGTTATGATATGCATTATATAGGGTCAATCCATAGTCAAAAGGCAGGCAGAGTGCAGAGAATAGTCCGATATCTGATCTAAGGTCGTCAACAAGGGTATCCAAGCAGCAGAGCAGGACAGGCAAACAGGCGGCTTGAGCACATGTAACCAGTGCTATCACAAGCATGAGACTGCAGGCTTGGCTGGCTTAAATCAGGTTTGGTCTCCACCCAGCGACTGGCTACATAAATCCACTTGTAGGTGGACAGACAGGCAGGGATACATCATAGCCAAAGCCAGTATGCTGGAATAAGACCAGCAGCTGTCAAAGAACAGGAGCGTTTACATGCTCCTGACCATACGTGATACAGGTTGCTGAATAGCAGTAAGACCTCTCTCTTGTTTTTTAAGTACCCCCCCCCCCCGCAACCTGCTAAACCTAAAAAAATCAAGGTGCTGAATCATCCTGGGGTGTCATGCGGGTTTCATGGATCGGGGTCATGAATTGCCATGGTGCAGGCAAGTGGGCTGCCAGAACTTTACCAACTATTGATGCTATTTGGCCAGAATGCGTGGTGTTATTCTTTATTAGAGTGATGGTGGTTGGTTTGCCCTCACCATGGCAGTACATGACACTTCTGTTCTACGGCAGGCAGCATTCAGGAGCAGACAGAGGTCAACCTCCACCTTCTGTCCTCTACTGCGCTACTGAAGCCAAAAGATAAGGCTCTGATGTAGAGAGGGAACTGTGTGGTTGGGGGAGGGGCTCTGTGATTGGAGGAACTGCGTGATGGGGGGGGCTATGTTGTGATAGGGGTTTCGGATGTGAAGGAAGGAACCTTCCAGTAGACTTCTCCCAATACAGGCTGCTTGCAGAAAATCACAGGATAGGCGGAGGCAAGACCAATCCCCAACACAAGGAGAGAGAGCAACAGTGAGTGGTCTTTATTACAGGAAGGAAAAGTCTCACACTAGATTGCTGAACAGATCTGGATGAAATACACAAAGTACACCAAGAAGAATACACATGACATGTATTAAGATGTTTTTCTATTCTTGAAGTTCAGCTTAGAGGTGGTTCTTGGTGTTTTTATATAAGACTGAAACGGTTATTAAACAGCTTTTTTAGGATTACAGAAGCCCTTCTCGACTATTCTGACCCAGAACCTCATTATTTTATTTTTTTCACAGAAAATAAACAATTTAGAGCAACAGTACTTTCCCATTCAATGCAAAATTAAAACCAAAACGTTTGATTTGGTGTTCTTTAAAGCTGATCCCCAGGGACTAATCACCTTTACTCATGCAGTAAAATCCCCTCCCTACAGCAAAGGTTTACTACTAATTGCTTGGGGATTAATAAATAAGGTGGTTTGCTTACCCAGCTCCTCGCTCTTCCATCAGCCGGTGCACTTCTCCTCTGTCTGATGCTCCCAGGTTGTAGGGGGGCTCTCAGGGGCCTCCTGTATAGTGCAGGTCTGTTGGTCCTGCATTGTACAGGATGACATCAGTGAGCAGTGAAGGGTTTGACCAACCCCATGAAGAGGGCTATCTTCTTTCAAGCACCTGTATGATCTGTATACGCCAACTTTGGATTCCACTTTATAGTCTAGAATATGATCTCTCACCCTATGGTTATCATTCTACAAGCCCTAATAAAGGAAGAGCGTTGAGCCCCCCAAAACACCTTGGAATTGTAGAATAAAATAGAAACAGGGACAGCAGAAAGAAGACCAAGTAGTCCATCGTGTCTGCCACTTGTGCTTTTTTTCTTTTTTTGTGTGATTACGAATCTATGTTTCTTTATTTTAATATTTATATATATGTAGTGTATGGACATTTTTTGATTATCTTTAGATGTCCTACTTGGATTCTCCTCTTCCCTCCCCTCAGGCCAGGGGAAAACAGTGTGCTACATTTCTTTGTGTATCGTATGTATATAATGTAATGTTTTTTCTTGAGTTGTATAGGCAGTGTATGTATTCTCTTCATTTTGTACCTTATTTATATGCATTTTTGCTGTGATATCTGGATTTTTTTTTTGCTTTTTCCTTTGTTGGATCTATTTACATTTTTATTGATAAAATAAATATAAGTGAGCGCTCTATGTCAGCAGCTGAAACACTAAAAGGCAATCACAGTAAACCTTCAAATAGAACCAAATAAATAAAGTGCAGCGCTAAAAAGATAATAGAATGGTAATAAATGTATAATAAATATATCTCCAAAAGATAAAATAGTTTGTATAGTGTATAAATATGATGGTCCACTTCAGCAGCAGATTTCAAACACAGGCTTGTGACAGGAAACGATAATAGAATTGCGCACTCACCAGAAGCGCATGGATAATGCGCATATAATCAATAACCACCAGGATCTCTTAAGTAGGCGGAATAAATGGGTGATCTTCCATCTATGGGTTGGTCATCAAATCTTGAGAAATTGTGGAAATCTGCTGGGTCCAGAGGTCCCCATAAGGATGGATGGGTGCTCAGCCTGGATACAGGGCTCCCTCCCTCTGGTTGTTGGATCAAAATAGGTTTGTCCTGCAAGTTAATTAGCTCCAAATGGGAGCCAAAAGAACAGGTGCCCATAGTGTAGTATATTCAAGTATGTTTATTCCAATAAATGCAAATAAAAAAAGGATAGTAGTCCACAATAACTATAATGATTAATGCAGATTTATGTAGCAGTACTGACCCTAGTAAAGATGGCCGCCGGGCTTCCTCGTGGCTCCGGTGGCAGTGACGTCACGCTCCTCCTTAGGCCTTTCGTGCATAGCACATCATCAGAGGGGACGCTAACAGAAGACGTCAAATCCTTATACAGGGTAAAGTGGCCCGTGCGCATTGCGGCGCCGCCATTTTGTTGAAGACCGCAGAGTGCGCATGCGCGACTCCAAAAGCGACATTTACATTTTTGTCGTGTGTTCAATTTTTAGATTGGTGTAATGGCAATGCTGGGTGCAATAACTAAAAGCAAGTTATATACACACACACACAATCGAGAGGTAGTCACACACAGGTACTTTTAAGCAGCATTTACACCATTACATATTCTACGCATGTGAAAGACCCTCTACCAAATGAACACCTACCCTGGCACATCATAGCATTGACTCAGCACTCCAAGAAATAACAGAATCCAACTACAATATTATTGCACTGTCAAAACCTCAACGTTTATTATCACACAACACACAGGAGGATATATCTTATAGTCATCAAAATTGGCATAATAACACACACCAATAATAATGTGAGCATTACAGCATGAAATAGACACATCATTTGATAGGGTTACAGCATAGAATTAATACATTACCAAAGCTATGTTAGAAGCTGGGAGGAACAAATCCCATCAGAACCACACTGCACAGGTGGTCACAGGGAAGCCGTAAACATGACCAATCGATGAGCCCATATAGCCTTGGCAAGAGTCCCAGCATCAGAGCATCCCCTGTCCGCTATGAGGGCTTCCTAATCGATCCTGCTTAAACTCCCAGCTGTCAGGAATGGATTTGCCAATGGTGGTGGGACTCACCTGCCTTGTGGGCTGCAGTACCAAGGCTGGCCAGCGGGTGCTCTTAGCAGCCAGAATCTCACTCCTGCAATCAGGCCATCACCTGAGGCTGATTGCAGGAGGTGTATTTAAGCAGGACCAGGCCTGTGATCAGTGCCTTGGTGTATGTTTCCCATGAGCCCCTGTACCCTGTGTTCCTGTTCTGCCTATCTGATTTGTTGCCGACCCTGCTTGATCCTGACCTCTGCTGACTTCTCCTGCTTGATCCCTGGCTCGTTTGACTACCTTTCCTGGACATCCCTAATCTGATCTGAACTCCTGTTACCGACCCTGGCGAGTGACCTGACTACTCTTCTGCCTGCTGCCTAGTACCACGCTGCCCGCTGTTACCGACCCGGCCCGTCTGACCACGCTAATTACTCTGCCATCCATCCATCCTGCACGGATCCAGCCATCCCGGCTCACACCTTCTGCCTCTTCACATCAGGCTCTCTACCTGCATATACCTCTGGCGGTACCCTCTACCACGAGCAGGTGTACTCAGGGGCCGCGACCTGGTTCCTGTCTGCTCCAAGTCCATCCCCACCGTCAGGGGCCCTGGTGAATAAGCAGACTGGGACTTAGACTCCGTGCCCTGGGGAATCCTGTCCTGAGGACTGCTAGAGGTACCACCAGACGGTTGTTAACCATATGGCCGGCCTGACCATTCCACCTCTCCAGCCCTGACTACGCCTGTGTTCCCCTAATATTAGTGGAAGGTTGGTGTGTTTACTGTGCGTTTTATATATTTGGGTGGCTAATAATAAATTATATTGGTGTTATATCATTCCTGAAGCCTGTTACTTCCTTGTGTCAGTCCACACGTTTCTGGTCACACCCGGGATCCCTGACACCAGCTTTTAAACCATTTTTCTGGCAGCTTTCCCGAAGTGGGTGGGCACCACACCCCTCTAGGAGGCGCTAACAGAAAGGTTCCATGAGGATAAGAGTCCCGCTCAGCCACCAAATTGAGTCCATATCATTATCTGAAAAGTCACACTTTTGCTTCAGATCAGCTTCTTATCTACCCTAAACTTCTTCTCATCTACCCTAAACTTATACATTTCTAACTGCTCAAGCAAGTAGACATCCTTAAACATGTTCTTATCTTCTAATGTATGTGACATTACTAGATGTCATAAACATATTCAATCCCACAAACAAGTTTTTATCTTGCTCTAAGCAGAATATCTTGTGACTCTGATGGTGACTCTGTTCCTTTAGCCTAAAGAAATGACATCAGCCACTTTTCATGCTCCTGACATCTGGGCAGCAATGCTTGATTGTAAAAATCACTCAGGAAACAAAGGGTCCAAGGCCAACACATTTCATAGGCATTACAAATGGTATCACAGTATTCATAAGGATTGGCACCTCGGTCCTGATTAAGCCGTCCCATGAACTGCGTAGACACAAAAACTGTTACTGCGCTATGACTGCTTTCACATATACTGGGTGTTATGTTTCTTTTTTTGCTTTTAAATTTGTAAAATAAACATTTATACATGTTTACTTGTCTGCACACTGTGTTATGGTCTCCTAAGGGATATATATATATATATATATATATATATATATATATATATATAGGGCTTGAAATTCGGTGGGGGCGAGTGTGTCCCCAGGGCCATCTTGCTGAGCAGGCTCGGAACTCAGGGCCGGTTCTATTACTCGCACTGAGAGCAGTCAGACTGCTCAATAGTTCAGCAATATGAAAGCAAAGGAAGGAGTGTGTGCTGTGCTATCTGCCTCCCCCTAGAGTGCAGTACCCGGCTCTGTGAGTGAAGGTAAAGACATACTGCAAATTTTTATAGGGCTGTGTGTGTGTGTGTGTGTGTGTGTGTGTGTGTGTGTACTGTATGTGTGTGTATTTGTATATGTGTGTGTGTGTGTATTTGTGTGTATGTACATGTATCTGTATGTGTTTGTGTGTGTCTGTACATGTGTCTGTGTGTATGTACATGTATGTGTGCAAGTGTGTGTGTGCAAGTGTGTGTGTGTGTGCATGTATGTGTGTGTGTGTTTGTGTGTATGTACATGTGTCTGTGCGTATGTACCGTATATACTCGAGTATAAGCCGACCCGAATATAATCCGAGGTACCTAATTTTACCACAAAAAACTGGGAAAAACTATTGACTCGAGTATAAGTCGAGGGTGGGAATCATTGGTATCAGTGGGAGGAATAGTGCCCCATCATTGGTGTCAGTGGGAGGAATATTGCCCCATCATTGGTATCAGTGGGAGGAATAGTGCCCCATCATTGGAATCAGTGGGAGGAATAGTGCCCATCATTGGTGTCAGTGGGAAGAATAGTGCCCCATCATTAGTGTCAGTGGGAGGAATAGTGCCCCATCGTTGGTGTCAGTGGGAGGAATATTGCCCCATCATTGGTATCAGTGGGAGGAATAGTGCCCCATCATTGGTATCAGTGGGAGGAATAGTGCCCCATCATTGGTATCAGTGGGAGGAATAGTGTCCCATCATTGGTGTCAGTGGGAGGAATAGTGCCCCATCATTGGTGTCAGTGGGAGGAATAGTGCCCCATCGTTGGTGTCAGTGGGAGGAATAATGCCCCATCATTAGTATCAGTGACACCAATGATGCGGCACTATTCCTCCCACTGACACTTGCTGACCCCTGTTGCAGTATGGTGCTGCTGCAGCCAGCATATGTGGTTGCAGCAGCACCTCTGCACTGCACACTTACCAGCTTTTCCCTCACTCGATTTTCACGGGTCCGCTCGGCTCTGCCTCCTCGCCCGTGATTGGCCGCCTGTGTACCTTTCCTGAGCTACAGTTCTGGCGGCCAATCACCGGTGAGGAGGCGGAGCCGATCGGCAGGAGTGAGGGAGTGGCCGGAGTGACGGAAGGAGCAGCGCTTCCTGGATGGATCATCGTGGGAGCCAGGTAAGAGACAGCAGCCCTCTGCCCACCCCTGTACGCACCCCCCTTGACGGAGCCTTGCGCCCCCCCTGCAGACGTTGACTCGAGTATAAGCCGAGGGGGCCGTTTTTCAGAACAAAAAATGTGCTGAAAAACTCGGCTTATACTCGAGTATATACGGTACATGTTTGTGTATGTATGTACATGTGTCTGTGTATGTGTATTTCTCTGTATGTACGTGTGTGTATGTACATGTGTCTGTGTGTCTGTACGTGTACATGTGTCTCTGTGCGTGTGTGTACATGTTTCTGTGTGTGTATGTGTGTGTGCATGTCTGTGTGTGTGTGTACAGGTGTCTGTGTGTGTATGTACATGTGTCTGTATGTAAATCTACATGTATGGGTGGTTTGGTCCTGTTCAGGATGATGTGGTTATTATGGGTGGTAGAGTATGGGGGGCATTTGAGATATTGCTGGGTTGGATAGTAGGTAGGATATGCTTGGTAGAGTTATGGTTTTGTGAGTGAAAGAGTTTGGGAGGTTATGGTTGTATGCGGAGCATGGTCTAAGTATGATGGAGTATTTAGGGGGACATTGGAGGCCCTGATGTAATGTGGGGGAACTCTGGGGACCCTGATGTGATGTGGGTAACATTTAACAGTGTAATTTCATGAAATAATTTACGAGGGCGTGTTTGGGGGCAGAATTAGGGGTGTAGCAGGGTAAGGGTTGGGTGGGGCAACTGATGGTGAGTAACTCTTAAGGCCTGGCTAATAGCTCAGGACTTGAAATTTTAAGCCCTCTATATATATGTATATATATATATATAGTCCCAATATTTCCATATTTGCTGTTACTTATATGGGATGATTCCCTCAGGACACCTGATTGAGTTCATTGAAACTTGTAAGTTCCACCACTGAACCTATGATACAAAATGAGTATAGATTTATGTTTGTCCCAAGTAAGTTCAGATCCACTTACTGTTGACTGATTCACTGATTCACTACCTCTGCTGGAAGTCCATCTGTTGAAATCTTTTATGGACTGTAAAATCAAGTGTGACAAATCCCATCTTTTCTTAATTTTTTTTGCTAGGAAGAGGCAGGAAGACTGCAGGATCGAGGAATTTGGTAGGTATACCTTATTCATCATCCACTTGGCCAGGGATGTCATGGGCTACAACAGCATTTTGGATGCCCTCAAAGGACTAATTGTATCTGTATGAATAGATGTCTAGAGCACCCTACCCCCCCTTACATCAGGAGTCAAGAGCTTCCGCACCATCAAAAGTCAAGAGTCCCCTACCTTCCCTTACATCAAAAAGCACCCCCCTTACTTTTTCATGGTGCTGTGAAGAAGGTGGGGGCAGAGCTGGGAAGAAAATAGTGCAGGGTCTGGAGAAGGACCAGAGGAGGGCTGGAGTCAGCTACCAGAGTCTGCTGAATGCTGGGACCAAAGGAGGAAGAAACAAGGGAGTACAGGTTCCATAGAAGGAGTTCTTTCCTCCTAGCCTACATGGTTTACAAAACCAATTCAGAGTCAGCCAACCAGTGTAAACATCCCTCTGTAAGTGCCCCCCCCCCAAAAAAAAAAATTGCTTATTCTCCCTTACAGCTTCATTTTAACTTAACTTTTTCCTATTAATTCTAAAACTTCTTAAAGGCCAGTTTTGAATACAAACATGTAAGACGTTTTCATTTTTCACTGTACAACTGTTTCCAATGATTTCAGCATGGGAAGCAGAAAATTATTTTTCAGACAGCTGCTGTGGAAAAGTAATAGTGTTCATAGTTTTAATCAATCTATCAGCAAATCAAATGCCAAAAAAAAAAAAAAAAAACATGCCGTCCTTGGAATGGAAATGAAAATATAATTACACTGTATTTGTTGAAATTGTTTTATACATGAGTACGCAAAAGTTTACTTGGAGGAAAATCAGATGAACTAAAAAATATACATGAATATTTTTTTTCTTGCAAATTCTTTTGATAAATTATACGATGAAAGACTTGAAAAAAGTATGTGAATGGAACAGAGACTCATTAACATGAATGACAATTTGGACGGCACTGTATGTGTCTATGGACAAAATAGCAATTAAAGGGCCACCCTACTCGCATTTACAAAGAGGAAACTTATCTATAGAATTGTTTTACATTGCAAAATATTTGTAAAGTGGTGCATGCGCTCTTGCAACCCTTCCCACACGTCTTATGCTACGGCACAGCAAAGTATTACATTGTATGGGGTTGACAACAATTTTTAGAATATGCAGTCCTGCTGTCTCTAATATTCTTTCAATCAACATTAAAGTGTTACTAAACCCTAGACCCTGCATTCAATATATCGGGTCTATCCGGACCCTGCATTCACTATATCCGGTCTCCCCGGACCCCACATTCCCTATATCTGGTCTCCCCGGACCCTGCATTCACTATATCCGGTCTCCCTGGACCCTGCATTCACTATATCCGCTCTCCCCGGACCCTGCATTCACTATATAAACTCTCCCCGGACCCTGCATTCACTATATCCGCTCTCCCCGGACCCTGCATTCACTATATCTGCTCTCCCCGGACCCTGCATTCACTATATCCGCTCTCCCCGGACCCTGCATTCACTATATCCGCTCTCCCCAGACCCTGCATTCACTATATCCACTCTCCCCGGACCCCGCATTCACTATATCCACTCTCCCCGGACCCTGCATTCAATACATCCGCTCTCCCCGGACCCTGCATTCACTATATCCGCTCTCCCCGGACCCTGCATTCACTATATCCGGTCTTCCTGGACCCTGCATTCACTATATCCGCTCTCCCCGGACCCTGCATTTACTATATCCGCTCTCCCCGGACCCTGCATTCACTATATCCGGTCTTCCTGGACCCTGCATTCACTATATCCGCTCTCCCCGGACCCTGCATTCACTATATCCGATCTCCCCGGACCCCACATTCACTATATCCACTCTGCTGGACCCTGCATTCACTATATCCGCTCTCCCCAGACCCTGCATTCACTATATCCTGTCTCCCCGGACTCTGTATTCACTATATCTAGTCTCCCCGGACCCTTCATTCACTATACCCACTCTCCTCAGACCCCGCATTCACTATATCCGCTCTCCCCGGACCCTGCATTCACTATATCCGCTCTCCCTGGACCCTGCATTCACTATATCCGGTCTACCCGGACCCTGCATTCACTATATCCGGTCTCCCCGGACCCTGCATTCACTATATCCGGTCTGCCCGGACCCTGTATTCACTATATCCACTCTTCCTGGATCATGCATTCACTATATCTGGTCTCCCCGGACCCTGTATTCACTATATCCGCTCTCCCCGGACCCTGCATTCACTATATCCACTCTCCCTGGACCGCGAATTCACTATATCTGCTCTCCCCGGACCCTGCATTCACTATACCTTGTCTCCCCGGACCCTGCATTCACTATATCTGCTCTCCCCGTTCCCTGCATTCACTATATCAACTCTTCCTGGACCCTGCATTCACTATATCCGGTCTCCCCGGACCCTGCATTCACTATATCCACTCTCCCCGGACCCTGCATTCACTATATCCGCTCTCCCTGGACCCTGCATTCACTATATCCACTCTTCCTGGACCATGCATTCACTATATCTGGTCTCCCCGGACCCTGCATTCACTATATCTATTCTCCCCGGAATCTGCATTCACTATATCCACTCTCCCCGGACCCCGCATTCACTATATCTGCCCTCCCCGGACCCTGCATTCACTATATCTTGTCTTCCTGGACCCTGCATTCACTATATCCGGTCTCCCCGGACCCTGCATTCACTATATTTGGCCTCCCCGGACCCTGCATTCACTATATCTGGTCTCCCCGGACCCTACATTCACTATATCCGCTCTCCCCGGACCCTGCATTCACTATATCCGCTCTCCCCGGACCCTGCATTCACTATATCTGCTCTCCCCGTTCCCTGCATTCACTATATCTGCTCTCCCCGTTCCCTGCATTCACTATATCTGCTCTCCCCGTTCCCTGCATTCACTATATCCGGTCTCCCCGGACCCTGCATTCACTATATCCACTCTCCCCGGACCCCGCATTCACTATATCCGCTCTCCCCGGACCCCGCATTCACTATATCCGCTCTCCCCAGACCCTGCATTCACTATATCCGCTCTCCCTGGACCCTGCATTCACTATATCCGGTCTACCCGGACCCTGCATTCACTATATCCGCTCTCCACGGACCCTGCATTCACTATATCCGGTCTCCCCGGACCCTGCATTCACTATATCTGGTCTGCCCGGACCCTGTATTCACTATATCCACTCTTCCCGGACCCTGCATTCACTATATCTGGTCTCCCCGGACCCTGTATTCACTATATCTATTCTCCCCGGACCCTGCATTCACTATATCCACTCTCCCCGGACCCTGCATTCACTATATCCGCTGTCCCTGGACCCTGCATTCACTATATCCACTCTCCCCGGACCCTGCATTCACTGTATCCGCTCTCCCTGGACCCTGCATTCACTATATCCACTCTTGCTGGACCCTGCATTCACTATATCTGGTCTCCCCGGACCCTGCATTCACTATATCTGGTCTCCCCGGACCCTGCATTCACTATATCTGGTCTCCCCGGACCCTGCATTCACTATATCTGGTCTCCCCGGACCCTGCATTCACTATATCTATTCTCCCCGGAATCTGCATTCACTATATCCACTCTCCCCGGACCCCGCATTCACTATATCTGCCCTCCCCGGACCCTGCATTCACTATATCCACTCTCCCCGGACCCTGCATTCACTATATCCGCTGTCCCTGGACCCTGCAATCACTATATCCGCTCTCCCCGGACCCCGCATTCACTATATCTGGTCTCCCCTGACCCTGCATTCACTATATCCTCTCTTCCCAGACGCTGCATTCACTATATCCGCTCTAGAATGCATGAAGGCAAAAGATTTTCAGCCATTACAACCACTTTAAAGCAGGAATTTACTCATTAAATCAACATGAAGTATTTTTCTTGTTCAATCTTTTTATTGATATTAAACAAGTTATAGCGAACGTATAACCACATTTCCAGATAACATGTGTTTAGCAAAAAGTGACATCCAAACTACAGTGACACAGAACATATGTCAGATGCAAAGGATACAATCAAAAGCCATCTGTGATTCTAAAGATTGATACTGAATCATAGATAGTTGCATTCAAAATAAGGTGGAATACATGAAACATACCAATATGTAATTTAGAGAACATGAACATGTGGCCAGAAACCGGAAATTAAGTCGAGAAAAGGAGGAGAAATAAAGAAAAGAAGAGTAATGGGAGGAGTCTACCACCCCAAGCAAGCCCAAGACTCAGTATGTGATAAATAAAGGGTGTAAAGAAATTTGGGTTCCAGAAGGGACACGTCAAAATCAGAAGGGAGGAAATAATCCACCCATGGTTGCCAAATTTTGAGATACTTAGGGATCCTATCCTGGATGGTCGCCTCTATTTTGCTATGTATCATAGCTTGTTCCTATTTGTGGTCGGTAGAGTGCGTAATGTCAGGGTCTTCCAATCTTGCCCAAATGTGTGTTTAGCTGCCATCATAAGATGGAGCTGTACTGAGATCCATTGTATTGCGATTTATTAATGTTAGGTCGGGATCTGGCTCTAGAGGAGTGTTGGTCAGGGTGGAAGCCATTTGGAAGATCTCAATCCAAAAAAGCTGTACAAGTTGGCAAGTCCACCAAATATGAAGATGGGTGCCTACTTTCCCACAGCCCCAAAAACACATGGAGAGATAGCCAGGTACAAATTTAGAGATCTTTACCAGGACCAAATACCGACGCATGAGATCTTTATAGAACATTTCAAGCTCTAGGATATTAGTGGAAGCAGATTTGGTTGCTGCTCAGATATCATCACAATTCTCTCTTTCCAGAGATGTATCCAGATCTCTAATCCATTTCATAGTGTAGGAGGGTAAAGTAGATGTTGGAATAGAAAGGTGATTGTACAATTTAGAGATAATTCCTGGGACGTGGGGATCTGAATTACATACAGTCAGGTCCATAAATATTGGGACATCAACACAATTCTAACATTTTTGGCTCTATACACCACCACAATGGATTTGAAATAAAACAAACAAGATGTGCTTTAACTGCAGACTGTCAGCTTTAATTTGAGGGTATTTACATCCAAATCAGGTGAACGGTGTAGGAATTACAACAGTTTGCATATGTGCCTCCCACTTCTTAAGGGACCAAAAGTAATGGGACAATTGGCTTCTCAGCTGTTCCATGGTCGGGTATGCTCTCAAAGAGGGTCAGACTAGTGAGGGAAGATTGTGAATGTATATATTTCAGAAAAAAATGAGAGATTTGGAGGAAATGAAAATGTTAATTGGATGGAAGGTGAGCTTGTTTCTGAAGGGAAGAGAATGCTTACAACCTGTTCCCACCCGGCCAATAGCAGAATGACAGCCGAGTGGGAATCTTGTCAATCTAAGTGGGCGCCATATGACGTCACTCTCGTATCGCGCCTCACGTGTGCCCTCAGGGCCGCGCTGTGACAAGATCTGTCATGGCTGTGCACCTCGGACACAGCCAATGACAGATCTGTGTACTGGCCCATTGCCAGTACCATGTGACCTGCTGTGACCAATAACAACAGGTCACATTACAATTGTACACAATGGATGGCTTTCTTTCATGCCATCCATTGTATACAATTGTGTCACTAGCTGTGATTGGGTACAGTGATCAAATGCACAGACTGGGCCAATCACAGCCCATCTGTGTCATGTGATTAGCCATGGCCAATCACAGATAATCACAACAAAAAAACCTGAATTAATCGATTTCATTCAGTTAAATGCTTGCTTATAGCAAAGAAATCCTTTTTAATAAGCAATCATAATATGTAAAAAAAGAAAAAAAATGACTGATCACTCCCCCAAAGTAGTTCAATGTTACTATGGTAACATTATACTACTCTGGTCATAGTGTAATGTTAAAAAAAAAAACCTTGAAAAGAAAAGAAAAATAATGTAATACAAAAAATAAACAAATAAAAATATTTAAAACATTGAAGATTTTTTTTTTCTTTCTGTCACCACCACATCAGTTATATGATGACGCTGTATTGCACTGGTGACAGTATGTAAAAAAAAAACAATTTGTCAAAAAAAAAATTTTAATTTCTTCATTTTCAAAAAAATTATGACAAAAAAATTACACCTTCAAAAAACTTGCCAAACTTTTCAAAAAAGGGGACATTTGGGGGATATCTGTACTGGGCCTCAAGAAATTATATTGACTGTCAGTACTTCAGGATTGATCAATTTTCAGATATATCCCATAGTGAACTCTATAACTTTCCTACAGACTAAATAATAAACACTGACTAGGGTTATTTTCACAACATAAATGTAGCAGAATACATCTCGGCCTAAATTTATGAAGAACAATTATTTATTTGCAAACTTTTATAACAGAAACAAAGAAAAACGTGTTTTTTTTCCAAACTTTTTGGTTAATTAACCCCTCCCCGCCGGCACCTCACGGCCCTTTAAGAGTTTCAGAAGCCGGGAGGCGGGACGGGCGGGGTTTAGGGATTATGTTATGACGTGTCACGGCTGTCACATGATCGGGAAAGGTCCCAATCGAAAGATCAGACCGGGAACTTTCCGTGCGTACCGGACATGTGTGCTGGGAGCACGCAGGGTGCGCGCTCTCAGCACATATGTTTTTTGATAATTGCACGCAAATGTGCAGGCACTCGGCATCTAGGCCCAGACGCCGGGAGGCCACACATTTGTGTGCGGCTGGCGTGAAGAGGTTAAGCAAAAGATAAAACCCCAGTGGTGATTACATACCTGCAAAAGATATCTAGTTGTGTGAACACATTGATAAAAACTTAGTTTTTGTGCAGCATTGCATGACCGCGCAATTGTCATTCAAAGTGTGAAAGCGCTGAAAGCTGAAAACTGGACTGGGCAGGAAGGGGGTAACAATGCCTGGTATTAAAGTGGTTAAACCAGTATCTGTTGTGAGGTCCTTCAGCCATGTTAAACCAATGTAATAGGATCAGAATAAGTTGGGTAAAAAGCTGGGTTATCATAATAAAAGAGTAAAGGGGCGTGGGGGGACAACAGTTTGAAAGGACACTTAGATTTATCCCATAAAGCAAGAGAGTGTTGCTTTATTGGGTTGATGATGGGTTGGCTTTCAGGACGAGACAGCCAAAGAAGGTTAGCCACAGATAATGAATATAAATCCAATGCCTCTAGTCCTACCCACAATGGGGTTTGGTCAATAGCATGATATAATTTGATCTGAGCTGATTGGGCTGCTTGATAATACCTGAGAAAGTTGGGAACCTTTAAACCACCTTGTAGTTTGCCCGTAACAGTTTCATTTTCGGGCCTCTAGGTTTTGTGGAGCCCCAGATGTATTTGTGGACACGAGTTTGGAGAGATCAAACAAAATAGAAAGGGACCACTATAGCGAGGACTCTGAAAAGACATAGAATCTTAGGTAAAAGGGTCATTTTGATGGCTGTGATCAGGGGCGGACTGACCATTTGGAAACTCGGGCACTGCCCGAGGGCCCGGGGTCAGTAGGGGGCTCCATGAGATGCCCCTGGTACCTTTTTCATAGGATTTTTTGAGTTTGATCAAGGACACAAGGGCCCCATGATCCCCTATTGCCCGGGGGCCCCATGAGTTGTCAGTCCGCCCCTAGTTATAACTGCACAATGGTCAGACCATGGAATGAGGGGAATACGAGAGCCCAGAAGAATTGGTAGGGAGGACAATGAGAGAAGAATATGGTCTATTCTTGAAAAAGATTTATGAGGGTAGGAGTAGAAAGTGTAGTTTCTTTTCATCGGATTACAGGCGTCAGCAAGAAAATTCTGTTGGAGTTATTTACGGAAACGTAAAGAGGGGGCATGTGAGTCAGGGAGGTAAGGAGATTTATCTAAGTGTGGTTAGAGAATTTGTTTAGAGTCACCAAAAAGAATCAATGTTCCACTATGCTATGGTGGGTCTGGATAACCTGGAATAGATGTGAAAAGAACGGGTTTAGATTATCATTATGAGCGTAATAAGATATTAGTTGTTTCAGCATGCTAGTATAATGTAGAGGTCCTCCGGGTCTTTGATCTCGGTAAGGGGAGTAAATGGAATGGTGTGATGAAAGGCTAATAAAACACTCTTATGTTTCATCCTAGCCAAGAGTGTAAAGACTGTGGGTACGGTGAAGAGAAATATTTGGGTGTCGACCATGCGGCAAAATGAGATTCCTGTAGAGCCACAACTCCTGCCTTCAGTGATGTGAAAGCTTGGAAGGTGTAAGAAAATCCCGGTGAGACGATTGGAAAATAGAAGTGCGCATGCCAAAGAAATGCACGATCGCGCACATGCATGCGCACGGTGAAGATTGGTGCCAGGCGGACTATTTAAATGGTGCCTCTGCCTGTCCTGAGTGCTGACTGGTCTTTGTGTGATTTCCTTGTTGCTGACCCGGCTTGTTCCTGACCTGACTCTGATTACTCTCCTGCTTGATACTTATTCCTGACTTCGGCTCTGCTCCTGACTTTGGCTTGCTTATGATTTGGTACCTCGCTGTCCACCCGTTGATGATCCCGGCTATTCCTATTACATTGCTCCCGTCTTCCATCCCAGCTTCCTGCCTTTCTCTGGTGCACACCTGACGACCTACCATACCAGCTCTGGATATCACTACTGTTCCTGAATCGGAGGTTTATCAGTCTTCCAAATTTCAGCTGCAAGAGCTGCAAACATCTGCTGGCGCTCTTGTCCCCCTGGCCCCTAGACACCCTCTGTTCCACTTCCAGTGGGGTCAGGGCTAGTGACACAAGTGAAGCTGACCTGGTCATTTCAGCCTCTAATCAGGTACGTGACAGAAGGCCTTGACGCTCTTATGTGGAGAGTTAAGACCTTTGGCATTCAAGGTCAGTATGTTCAAGGGGGCCATTCTGACAATAGAGGATAGTCAGCACATGGGAGTCCAGAGTACGCAAGGAGCTGAAGACTACAAAAGAAATATAAGAGAATATATAAAAAAAAGAGTAGTAAGAAGGAAAGGAAGAAACTCAGAGAAAATTTAGAGAGATAAGAAAGGAATTTTGTAAGACAACATGAGTTGCAAGCAATGCAGTACAATGCGTATTAGTCACTATTGCCCAACAAAAACGTGCCCACATACTCCGAACAGTCAGATGGCCAGGGTGCTGGGGCACAGGAAAAAGGGAGTAAGCAGTGTCTGTTCCCTGCAGCATCTGAAGGGAAATGTACTACTCATCTAAGTATGGAGTAAGATACCGCACAGCGACTAGAATACCACATGAGTTATATTATGAAGTCACGCTGCATTTTAGTCGTGAAAACATTCTTTAATGTTTCAGCTGTCAGTGGGCTTCCCCATGACAGCTGAATATAAATAGAATGGCCGGCATTGCATAGCAGTTAAAAAAAAAACAAAAAATGATTGGGCCCCCCCCCATCCATACCAAGCACTTTGGACCTGGTATAGATTTTGAGGAGAACCCCACGCCAAAATTAATAAAAATGGTGTGGGGGTCCCCGCAAAAACCGTACCAGACTCTTATCCGAGCATGCAGCCCAGCAGGTCAGGAAATGGAGGTGTAAGCAAGTGCCCCCTCCCTCT
This sequence comes from Staurois parvus, assembly GCF_062004578.1. Classification (NCBI taxonomy): domain Eukaryota; kingdom Metazoa; phylum Chordata; class Amphibia; order Anura; family Ranidae; genus Staurois; species Staurois parvus. The sequence continues at coordinate 1,804,349 of NW_028318840.1, forward strand.
GAACCTTGTCAAGGTCACATGCCCTCAACATGGGGGGTGGGGGTGTTCTGGGGCAGGGGTGCTCCCCCCTAAAGAACCTTGTCCAAATGTTGATGGGGACAATGGCCTCTTCCCCCCAACCGTGGCCGGTGGTTGCGGGGGTCTGCGGGCAGGGGGCTCATCAGAATCTGGAAGCCCCTTGAATAAGGGGCCTCAGATCCTGCCCTCCCCTATTTGAATAAGTATGGGGTACATAGTACCGCTACTCACTCACAAAATAAAGTGTAGCATAAAAAATGACAGTAGACAGTCTTTGACAAGTCTTTTATTAAAAACTAAAATTTTAAAAATGTCCCCCGAAGTAGATCCAACATCAATCATGATACACACCACCACCGGCGACCCAAAGAAAAAAAAAACACTGTGCTCTCGACACTGACTCTCGCCATCTGACAGCTGGCCTATCGCAATGCACTGTAGGGTGCAGTGCATTGTGTGGAGCGGTGGGCAAACAGCTGGTGTTCAACTCAAATAACAAGCCCAACACTAATGCTCATAAATGTCAGCTGTGGACTATTCAGGGTTCAACCAAACATAAAAACCTCCAACTGAGATCTGGCCATTTGTATAGTAAGTGAGCTGCATTGCATGGAAGTAGCCTAGGCCAGAATAATATATCCTAAGACCCTGGTCACACTGGATGCGAATTGGCATACAATTTCCATTCCATGCGACTTGCAAATTAAATGCCACATCGCAGCTTATTCTCCGCATTTAGAGTAGTCATATTGGTGCGGTTCCAACTTGGTTGGAGCCGCACCAATTTCTAAAGTAGTAAATGCACTACTTTTGACGCAATTTGCATAGACATCTGTATCAGATGTCTTGCAAATTGCACCTGAAATCGGCACGTCATCCGACTTGAAGTTGCCCGATTTCAAAGTAGGGTTCGATGTGACCGGGGTGTAAGAAATGTGTGTTAGAGATAATAACGGCTGACTTAAGTTGGTAAAAAAATGTAATTTATTTAATTATTTCAGGTACTTATATAGCGCCATCAATTTACACAGCACTTTACATATATATTGTACATTCACACCAGTCCCTAACCCTCAAGGGGCGTACAATCTAAGGTCCCTAACTCACATTCATACATACACATACTAGGGCCAATTTAGACAGGATCCAATTCACCTACCAGCATGTCTTTGGAGTGTGGGAGGAAATCAGAATACCTAGAGGAAAGCCACACAGGCACAGGAAGAACATGCAAACTCCAGGCAGGTTGTACCATGGCTGGGATTCGAACCAACGACCCTAGTACTGCCAGGCGGAAGGGCTAACCATTTAGCCACTGTGCTGCCCATAATGCCCAAGTTTTACTAAAGCTGCCCTAGAAAACAGTTCTGGTTGAGAAGTGAAAGCCTTAACCCCTCTAGCGGTTTGATTATGTCCATATTTCTGTGCTGAAAGCGGTACATTTTTTGCATGGAAATATGTATTTTTTTTTATTGTAGGCCTGTCATTTTTAGGAATAACTCACTGAAATCTGTCCGGACAAGAGTCTAGTAAACATCCCGGGTATGATAAAAATTAAAACACGAAATCATAAATTATAATTTAATAATCATAAAATAATACTAATACATTTAATTCAATAATATAATCAAACCAAAAACACTGAAATGTGAAATAGAGCGCCAAGTTCGCACATCACTGAGCAAAGTCGCAGAATTGTTTTCAGTGTCTGATGAGGAATTTCCCCCACGAATCATTATCACTCAATTCTGCAAGTGGTTCTGATTTACTATCGCTGTTCTCTAGCCGGTCTAAAACCGCGTCTGACCTAAAGGGACGCTTTTTGGACGCCATGGACGTTTCTCAGTTTCCAGGCAGAAAGAACAGTAAAAATGCAGGCAGGGCGCCAGACAAAGCACTCGGGACAAAATGTATGTGAAATGGTTGGATACAGGAATGTTATACTATGTGATTTTAGTGTATTTAGTGAATGTCACTTTTTGTCATTTTCAAATTTCCCGCCGTTCCGTCCTCCGTACGTCCCAACGCTCACAGGGTACGGAACCCAGATGACAGATACCGGCATCCGCCGGAGGACATTACAGGGGACACTGCAGGAGGGTCATCACGGGACTGCAGGACAAGTTAAGTGACCGAGAGATCCCGGAGCAGCGCCGCATGTTATTCCCGAGTGTAGCTCAGGGTTACCGCTTTTGGTACTGAAACTTTACCCCGAGCTACACTCAGGAATACCTCCAGGGAGGTTAAAGAGTAACTCCACTTTTGTTGAGAAAAAAAACATTGCTCTCTGGGTGATCTATGTACATTGCAGGGATTTTAACAAACATCGTTGCAGATTCCTACCTTTTGTCATTCTGAAGAATTAGCTGTTTGCTTGTCTTTGTCCATGTACAGAATTAATGTGATTGAGAGTGATTTTATAATTATCAATCAGCTGCTGCACTTGCAGGGCTCTAATGAGGAAAGTGGCAGGGTCTGCATCTCTTTAGACAGGATTTCCCTTTTGGAGTATCTCACAAAAAAAATGACATTTTTATTGCAGGGGATGCTCAAAATCTGATCTGATCTTCTGGGAAAATCATTGAACTAATCACACAAGCAGGGAATTACATTTCTGGGGGGTGTTCTGTATATCATCTGTGTACAGAACGCCTCCAGTCAGCCATATTGCATTTTACAGAAAAGTACAGCTCTGCAGAATGAAACGGAAAGGTAATTTTTAATAACATCCAATTACAATATGCTATATTATTTTTTTTTCATTTGTTAATTTTTTTTCCCACGAATGTAAAGTTATCCTTTAGGTTTGAGAGCTATCCTCAGATGTCAGCCAGGCAATAATTAGGACATCTAAGAGCATTGCATTTACAAAGCAGCATGAAGAATAGATGTTCGACCAGATTATCTTGAGGCCCATATCTTGAGAGCTGTGAAGATAAAAGGGTTTTCAAAGTGCACTCAGTAATGTAAATATGGCCATTGAAAGACCAAAATTAATTATAGAAATCAGGTTTTGCCAGTCTTCCATCAGAAACAGTCTTGTAGGGCCCGCTTTACGGGGATGAGTTTTGTTCCCAATGAACAATGAAAGCATGGAATCAAGCTTTTGAAACAATTGTTTTCCTGCCCTCAACAGGTACTACATTTTGGGTAAGTGGATCATCTTTTAAATTCTTATACTTCTGCTCAATTAAGTTTAAAAGGAGGAAACACCAGATCTGTAGTCTGGAGTTCAGTAAGAACAGGGTCCAAATTAAGGGCGGTGAAATTGGTACGGCCATTAGATATCTGCTCCCAAGATATTTGAAAGGGGAAACAAAGGAGAGGCTAGAATTTTATATGTAGCACCCTCCTAGTTATGCTAGGTGGAGCTAGACCCTGATGGCTAGAGAGGAGCTTATTAGCAGCTCAGGTGAGATAGTTAGAAGGGTAAAAATTTTGTCAGGACTGAGAGGCTCTGTAGGCCTGCCTGTCTGGAATTTCGCCCTACTCTGGGCCTTTCAGAGGAGGGCCTTGGAGGCAGTTGGTGGATCTGGGGAGTGGTTGGATGCACCTTTGAGGGACCTCAGCCACTTCACAACAGGAGTCTTGAAAAGGGGTTGGCCTCCCTTAAAAGGTGTTAGAGTCTGCTCAGTAGCAGGAGGAGGAGAGTTGGAGTGTGGTGGTGGAAGAGGAGTGTGAAGGAAGATGTGAAGCTGGAGGAAGGATGCCAGGAGGTCTGCTGGGATAGGGTCTGCCTGCGAGCCTGGAGTCAGAGAGGAGGAAACCTCAGGACTCATTGGTCCCCTGAGAGAGGACCACCTGTGTGGCAAGGAAGGAACCGCCCAGCTATTAGGCCTGGAAGCAGCAGCCATTCCACAAGCTGTACAGGAGAAGATGTGAGCGAGTACACCTACACCCCCTGTGTAGATAGGGGAAGGAGCACTCTGGTGGCCTAATTTAAAGGAACAGGAGCTAGATCTGCTCAGGAAGGAAAACCTACAGATTGCTTGGTGAAAAGGAGTTCATCTGGGGTCTGGGGTACTACAACTGGAGTTGCTGGCTAGCACTCCAACAGAGACTTTGTGTCAGAGAGAAGAAGCTGTGAATAGTTAAGGAAGTTTGTCCACAGATTTTGGTTCCCTTGGGCATTCTATACACCCCTTACCTCAGCCAAGTTTAATCCCCTCAATAAAACAACAAAACCGATGTCCAAGGCATGATTTCTGTCTATGGATGAATGCTTGTGTGAAAAATGCTAACTGACTGGCTGCGCTACATAAACAAAGAGCTTAGGAAAGGGAGGTCCAATATGAAAGGTTACCAACTGTCGGGGATCGCCGCGGCGCTGGTCTCGGCGCAGGAGCAGTGCACCGCCCTGTGCAGGGACACGAGCACTAGGGCTGGGCCGACCGCGGAGATCGAGCTCGCGCATGCGCAGTAGAGGCCGCGGGCGCGCACCTGGCACCAATGACAGCACAGGGCGGGATATTTAAATGGCCCTGAGCTGTCATTCAGTGCCTTCTGGTCTTATCCTGTATCCTGTATTGCGAACCTGTTTCTTGTAAGTTGCTGACATGAATTGTGCCTGACCCTGCTGTATTCTCCTGCCCAGACCCTTGCTTTGCCTGACCTCTCTCCTGGATGCCCCCTATTGGACCTTACCTGCTGTTGCTGACCTGGCGTGTTACCCGACTATTCTCTGCCCGCTGCTTTGTACCGCACCGTCCCCATAGTTACCGACCTGGCCTGCCTGACTTTGCACTTGCTCAGCCATCCATCCACCCCTCTCAACGGGGTCTCCAGACCTCCTCATATCAGGCTCTCTCCCGTGGGAGCCCCTGATGTATCCTCAGTAGTCACGACCTGGTCCCGGGGTACTCCAAGTCCATCCCCACCATCAGGGGCCCTGGTGAACAAGTACTCTGGGGCTTAGACTCCGTGCGCTGGGGATGCCTGATCAGTGGAGTGCTAGTGTTGTCGCCGGTCGGTCCCTTACACCAACTCCTCCCAACTGACTTTTAAATTGGACACCCTACTTAAACTCAACCAAATTTCTGAAATGAGTAATAGTTGTCCAGGTAAGAAAGGGGACTATCTGCATACATTGATATCTTCTCCTTCACAGAAGACCACTTGATAACCTGATCGGTGAAGTTTGCCAAAAGCATGGTATACACCTTCATTTTTTTTCATTCAGCCAGCAGGTGATATGTAATATAGGTATCTATTCCACTGAGCTATTGTATTTTGACAGGGGGGAAGTCCCCCCATCAGAATATACTTATGGGCAGGCGCTTTTCAGCCTCCCTGTACAGTTGGTGCTGTTATGGCAGCCTTCATGCAGAGATGACTGTTGTTCCTCTGAGACTTCCATAAGTGTCATTAGGAGGGCAGCTGTCTGATTGGACGCTGCTGCCCTGGATGCCCTTGGTGGCCATCTTTAGTGTGGGCAGTGTTAATAAATAGCACTGTCCCACTGCAGTTGGTGAGCATTTGCACAGTAGCTAGGTCAGGGACAGGAACCCAATGGATAGGGACAATGTGCCAGCTAGGAACTCTTCCATCTTCAGGTGCCTTGTTGCTAGATCGTCTTCCAGCCACCTTCTTCTTCAGAGGTTGCTGGGCATTGTAAACCATTTAGAGTATATTCTATAATATGGAGATTTTGTTTTGCAAGATCTTCTGTAAAGTACTGCTGTGCTGGGTCCGGTCATGTTACACAGACCCTGTTGCCAACTTGTTGGAACTTTTTTGGTAATACACTTTGCTGCATTCCTTGGTCTCCATATGCATTCTCTCCACTTTGGGTACCAAACGCCTGACTTCGCCTAAACACTGATCAGAAATGCAGGCATTGGCTGAAAGCACTGATCAAATGCTGGTTTTCCAGCATGACCATTCAAGGATAGATTGGCTTCTTTTGAACAGTCAGTGGTACACACGGGCCGGAGGTCGGATGGTTTCTGATGAACCTGCTGAATTTCAGTCCATGTATACCCTGCTTAATGTGGTTCACAAGAGGTTCCAGAATGTGGGGGAAGGGGGTAACCCAGATGAGTTCCCTTGTGCTTGGGAAAAAATGCAGAAGCAATGTCTTGATTTGTCCTGATCTTGGCCTTTGGATTTGCATAAAGAGCAGCAACATGGGCAATGTATAAAATGGATCACCAATCACTTGGATTAGGTAGGATAAAATTGGGGCTAGCAGAGCTGTGTGATGGTGCATTGACTTACATTGTGCACTAGGCTAGGCCCCAACTTTACACAAACTTGACCCCTGCACTCTGTGCATTAGACAGCAGCGAGGTTCAGAGTACAGGTACAAGACAAAAACACAATCAGGAGCTGGATGCTGCTTTGCTGCAGTATCTGGCAGCAAAGCAAAACACTGGAGAGAGAGGGAATTGTAGAGAATGAACCAGGGTCGGACTGACAACTCATGGGGCCCCCGGGCAATAGGGGATCATGGGGCCCCCGTGTCCTTGCCCAAACTCAAAAAAGCCTATGAAAAAGGTACCAGAGGCATCTCATGGGGCCCCCTACTGACCCCGGGCCCTCGGGCAGTGCCCGAGTTTTCAGGATTGCCTTTTTTTCCCACTAAGTACTAGTCATTTAGCCATGGTGCATGAGACTCTGGCATTTAGATGCGGGCAGAAGGCACAGACGCATCATCTGGTCCTGCTGTCTGAGGCCTGTAAAACTCTATGGGAAGCTGAAAGCTGCTGTGGCTAGATGGGACTTGATGGTGCATGGAGTGTTACTAAGGTTTATGGCAGTATGTACTCAGGAGCAAATGCTCAGAATGCAGACTACTTGTTTTCCAAGCATTTTGTCCTAAATGTTGGACTGCTGGCAGCAGGGTTGGATGGTACACCTGTGCCTTTTGCTGGCACCTAAAAGTTGGAGTCTCATGTAGCAGGGCTAAACACCCTGTATTTGCTGCTCACCTGTGTCAGGTACAGAGGCGGACTGACAACTCATGGGGCCCCCGGGCAATAGGGGATTATGGGGCCCCCGTGTCCTTGCCCAAACTCAAAAAAGCCTATGAAAAAGGTACCAGGGGCATCTCATGGGGCCCCCTACTGACCCCGGGCCCTCGGGCAGTGCCCGAGTTTCCAAATGGTCAGTCCGCCCCTGGAATGAACTAAATATCCTCCTGCATTTTTTCTGTGTTATTGAATTGGAATTGTAACTTTGGCTTGTAGCCTTCCAATAAAATATTTGAACAAGAGAACAGTGATCCAACCACTGTGCACTCTCAGCACAAAGACTGATCTGTTAATGACATCTCTTGGTCTGGACTAAAGATCTGTAGCCAGCGGGACAAGCTTCTGATTGCCAATCCTTCTTGGCCCCTGGATATTCTGAACGCAAAGGCTGGTGGGAAGGGGTTAACATGATCGGAAATGTAAGAAGAACAACTAAACAACATTGTAATGCAAATCTCCTACTTAGGTTGCCCATTCGGCCTTCAGTATATCAGGGACGTTTTTCAAGATCCTTCCTAGAGCCGCAGCATTGCCAACAATCCCCCCATGTTGTGAGAACTGAGCAGTTATCCGTGGGTGCATCCAGGGGCGGACTGACAACTCATGGGGCCCACGGGCAATAGGGGATCATTGGGCCCCTGTGTCCTTGCTCAAACTCAAAAAAGCCTATGAAAAAAGTACCAGGGGCATCTCATGGGGCCCCCTACTGACCCCCGGCCCTCGGGCAGTGCCCGAGTTTCCAAATGGTCAGTCCGCCCCTGTAATGAACTAAATATCCTCCCAGCAGTCAGCATCAGGTGGAAACTGATTACTGGGATCTGCTGGCTTCTGGAAGACACCCGCTGGAGGACGCCAAAGCTCCAACCTTCCACTCTGGGAAGCACAGTGCCACCCGCAGGTGATCCAGTTCCTGACACCATGCCCCCGTTACCAAAATTTGACCACACCCACTAATTGATATGGGGATGCTCTCCTCCAAGTGACAAGGGTGCCCCATGTCCTTCACAATCCTAGCAATGGAAATAGTCCCTAATGGGGTTAGATTGGATATCATTAACAAATCCTAAATGTTTCTCCAGTTTAATCATTAATAGCTTCTGCTAAGACTGTTTTTCTTAATTTGCTTTCTATAATTCTTTATTCCCCTAAACTACATATCCTGGTATGACTGGCAATTTAAATCACGAAGGCAATAGTGATTAAAATAATTCCGAGTTAGGGAAGACTTAAGGGCAATCACTTCCATAAATTGAATGGCCTTAGGCAGCCGGGTTACTTTTCCCTCCAACCCCCGTGCAATTCCTTTTTAATGAAAAACACTTATTAATTTAGGAAGAGGATTAATTTGTATAATTGCTCAATGCCGTTACACCTAGTTCATAAATTAGATAATGCTGAAATATCTAATTATGTAACCTAACGCTTAAATTCTCAGCGATGCTAGGCAGGGAGAAATTATATTACCGAGTCTATCAAGACGTACGGACCAAGTTCTCACGAGAGATGTGATAATGTCTAGTGAAATATATCACTTCTGCTAATAGAAATACATGGCTGGCTTTTCAGGCACCATTCTGAATGATGGATTCCCCCATTTTGGCTAATTAGTTCACATCTTGTGTCGTCAGTTCCATCCAAAATTTTATTTTAAGCAAAAAAATGCCTTTTTTCTCGTTAATATTACCAATAGGCATTTATTTTTAAAGGATTTGTGTAGGCATGACCCAAATTTACCCCCAAACCTTCCTCTACTCCACACCAGAGCATGCCGTAGCATTAATGGGGTTGTAAACCCTTACATATACCCAGTGAAGTGACTGGCCTTAGGTGATACATATAAATGAAACATATCCTTCTACAGAAGTTGTACCTATTTATTTGCAGCCATCTCTGCTACATCCGTTCAAAGTCCAGAATTTACCGTATTTTTCGCCGAATAAGACGCACTTTTTCTTCCCCAAAACTAGGGGGGAAATGTTAGTGCGTCTTATAAGGCGAATATGGAGCGGCCGGTCCGGTATTTCCACCGCGGCTGTGTCAGAATACCGGGCCGGCCGCTCAGCTCTGCAGCGGGACCTTACCTGTTCCTCTATCCAGCGGTGTGCTGTCTTCCCGGCTTCTGTAGTGTGGGCACTGGGCATGACAGCCGGGTGCCGAATGCGCATGCGCGAGAAGCGGTGCGCTTTGTGAATGGTAAGGCGGCACCTGGGACACATGACAGATCCCAGAAGCCGCCGGACCAATCACAAAGCGCAAGTGCTTCTCGCTCATGCGCACTGGGCACCCGGCTGTCATGCTGAGCGCCATTACAGAAGCCGGGAAGACAGCGCGCGGCTGGATCGAGGAACAGGTAAGATCAAACAAAAACTCTGCGGAAGTAAGAGCGGGTACCTGTCAAATTCATGTACCCGCTCCCCACTTCCCCAAAGGTCAGCAGTCATCTGTGCTGTCCGCAGTCTCTGGTCATCCCTGTGCTGTCCGCAGTCTCTTGTCATCCCTGTGCTGTCCGCAGTCTCTTGTCATCCCTGTACTGTCCGCAGTCTCTGGTCATCTCCTGTACTGTGTCCGCAGTCTCTGGTCATCCCTGTGCTGTCCGCAGTCTCTGGTCATCTCCTGTACTGTGTCCGCAGTCTCTGTTCATCTCCTGTACTGTGTCTGCAGTCTCTGGTCATCTCCTGTACTGTGTCCGCAGTCTCTGGTCATCTCCTGTACTATGTCTGCAGTCCATTAGTTCAGAATTTTTTTTTCCTGTTTTCTGCCTCTAAAACCTAGGTGCGTCTTATGGTCAGGTGCGTCTTATACGGCGAAAAATACAGTACACAGTAATTCTAAGCTCCAGAAGGCAGGGGGAGGGGAACTGATGTCACACACTACACATGATAGATCAGAGAGCTAAGTGTAATTGGAGATCTGTGTGGAGGAAAAAGACAACCCCCCCCCAAACACAGTCTCATAGGGAAACAGTTGAGGCTATCAATCACCTGCTGTGTGCTGGAGGATTGTCAGGGCATTTTCCAGGATTGAGAGAAAACAGGTGGCGCACACACCTAGTGCATTATCCAAGGTTTATTGTAGGAGTGAAAGAATAAAAAAAACATACTCAAAGACGAAGCATGTATCTAAAAAGCATAGAAAAATGACAATGGCTACAACGGCAGGCAAGGTGTTCTCACTGTCAGTGCGGTCAAATTTTTGACGCGTTTCGGGGACGAATCCCTTCCCTCAGAGCTGATGACCAACCTCTCAACAAAATGTTCTTTTTATTTCCCCTATATTCCCTTTCTTAAATAAATCTATAAAGATATCCAAACCTAAATGTGCAATCCTAATTACCCCAGATACACATCTATAAACAACAGAAATTAAAATGAAATAAAATAAAATAAAACTTAGTGTCCAAACAGTGTCTTTTTTATATACAACAAGTCCAAATCACTTTTTCTCCACTTCAATCGCTTCTCCTTGTGATATTTTGTATGAAATTTCAAATACGATGATCCAATAGAAAAAACCTAAAAGAAATATATAAATCGCAAATAGTGTATTATCTTATTACAAAGATTTATTTGTGCACTATGTGTCATGCATACTCCAACACAAAGTGTTCAAGCATTGAGAAAAAAAAAAAAAATATCTATAATCTATAAATATGCTCTAAATATGCACCAACAATATATATCAAAGCACATTCCAAGTGCATCTATATAATGTGACAGTGAACTCAACACACTGCAACCAATGCTCAAAATGTGAATCAAATCAACCAGTGTAAAGGTGACCACTCCAAACTAGTGCAGCAAATGAACAATTACCCTATGGAGGTAATAATCCGCTTTCTGGAATGGTAGATAACTGCACCTCCAATTTTCTCAAACTTCCATTACACGTATACCCATATCCTTTCGGTATGTCTCCATATCCCTCATAAGGTGAAACAGGCAGTTAGAGACTGAGTAATAAGGGTACAACACTTTATTTCATCCACTTACATAAAAAACTCCAGCTTTCGGCTTGTTTAGCACATGGACAGGTACTTTCCTGGAGAAAATCGCATTTTCCCTAATCAAAGATGGCCGCACACCTACTTCCGGTCTAGCGTAATTGCGTCATACGTCACGTGTCCCGACGCGTTTCGTCACTTCCTGGACTTTGTCATCAAAGGGATTTACATTTGATGACCAGCCTCTGATGCAGATGTATGATGATTGGAAAGTAGAAGCCTTGCAGTTGGGGCATCAACAGCAAGGCTCCTACTTTCCATTCATCATACATGAAGCATCATACATGAAGTATCATACATACTGAAGCATTTCCTTTGGTTGTCACTGTCCTGGTACCCTTGGGTTCCCTTTTGGCTGTGCATATCCTGAGGTGCTGGAGAGTACATACGATATCCGGTTCGGTCATTTTCCAGGATTGGCTGATGACGGCATAGACTGTCAGAAATAACTCAAGTAGATAATCACACTAGAAGCTTAGGATAGAGGCAAGTACACACCATGGCAGGATATGCTTTGTTAATTTTTAACTGCAGAGGTTTACAACCACTTTAACCACTTCCTACCGACTTGGCGCATATATGGAGTCTCTTGGTGGGTGGGCTTTAACACAGAGCAGATGCATAAATGTGGCCCTAGGTAAACACTTTACTGTGCTGAGAGCACCGTAATGAGCGGGTACTAAAAACCTCCCAATGCATGGTTGCAATTGGGAGCTTTCTGATCCTGTGACTGCCAATCACAGTGGTCACGTGATTGGAATGCCTTATTATATCCCCTTATGTGTCATCTGCAAAGACTGAAATGGTATTCATAATCCCAAACCCTATATTGTTTATAAATATATTAAAAAGTAAGGGTCCCAACACTGAACCTTGGGGTACATCACTAACACCCCTAGACCATTCAGAGTATGAATCAATAACCACCACTCTCTGAATACCATCTTTTAGACAGTTTTCTACCCGTTTACATATGGATTTTTCCAAGCCCATAGACTTTACCTTACACATTAGCCCTGTGTGGGGAACTGCTCCCCCATGCTCCTTTGTATACACAGAGCTGAAGAAGGTATTTAATAAATGTTATACATATATATATAGTGCAGCGCTGTAATGTGATAAAATTAGTATAAATTCGTTCATAGAGTCTTTCTTGCAATAATAAAACCAAATATGTGCAGGCCTTCTCCTCATTAGGTGACTGGAAAATAGCAAAAATGCGCACTCACCGACCGCACATTTTAAATGCGCCTGTGTATGATATTATCCAGAAGACCAGCCAGGTATGCAGCTCCAGAAACCACACGGATCCTCCCTCTCCAACACTGACATCCGCCTTGGGTGTAGCAATATCTCCAGATCCAGAGGCCCTCTCGCCCCAAATAATAAGTAGACAGGGATCCCCCTTCTGGTTCCAGATACCCCAAGAATGGAATATGTAAATCTGCAACCCTCCAACAGGAGAGTCAAGAAAAAAAGGGGAACGCCAATAGTGTGGTAGTTTCAAAACTTTATTGGAGCAAAAATCATAATGCCTGGGTCATATGCACACACACATCCATATACCATTAGCCAATAACGGACAGGTAGGTATGAGATCAAAAAAATTTTGTACTAACCCGGCAATAGTATAGAACAAAGACCACTGGACCTCCTCGTGGTCTCAGTGGTCAGGAAGTCACACTTGCTACTTGGCTCCTCCTGAGGCCTTTCGTGCAAAAAGCACTTCTTCAGATGGTGGACGCCACTAGCAGTGTGACAGCCAGACTTCCCTTTAAACGCGGTTCGCGCATGCGCGAAAATCCCGCTCTATTATTCGAAATTAAAAAAGCGGAACTGCGCATGCGCGAATAGCCGCCATTTTGCCGTGGATTGCGGCTGTGCAGTATCAAACTGCGCATGCGCCTCCCGATCGCCGCCATATTGCCATGGATCATAAACAGCAGGAAATTCACAGCTGCTGCTGAAGATATACAGAATAGAAAGGCAGGTACATACTTAGATGCTGGTTCATCATATATAGATGGGTATAGATACCTTCCCACCCCAGAAAGAAGAAAGGCCCGACCTAGAGCCATTTGTCAAAGTATAATATATATAGGGGAATGCACCAATAGGTGCCTCAGAAGCCCTCTTAATAATAATTACTATCTCCATGGCATAGGGGCTATATTCCATTATTCATAAATGAAATAATAAAAACTAGACCTTAAAACTTTTTCCACAATAATAAAGAATTATATACACAATACCGTATACATATAAAAAACTTCTGAACGCCCCAAAATTACATATAGGCATTGTGCAATGATGCACCCATATTAAATAGGGGCATAATTTGTTATTATAATAAAATTACCAAATTCATGGTCATGATATCCTGGTACCTTGTGGTTATATACTAGGGGCTAGTGTGAAAAGGGTGTTAATAACACAGGCTTGGTAGTTCTATATTATAACAAAATTTCACCAATTGTAGCTCCCTATATTGTACAGAACTAGAGAGGCCTATTCACATGCTGCGTACTAAAATACCTTGGTAGGGCCATAAACAATCATAAAAATATCTACATAAATAAATAAATAAAAAAAATAAATAAATAAAAATCTCTGCACTATACTGTATTCCGAAATTATGGGAGAAGTCTCCATGTCCTAGCTATTGGCAATGAAGCAATTGATGTCTACCTCCACATTGTGTCCATGAGGGTAAAGGGTGCGTAATTCATAGACCCAACGAGTCTCAGCCTGCGAGACTGTCCTGGTCTTATGAAGTCCCCTCCAATGCGGTGACACCATTTCTATACCCACAAACTTTAAAGAAGTGGGGTCGCTATTATGGAACAGTCTAAAGTGGTTAGATAGCGAATGGTCCTTATAACCTTTTTTGATGTTGGCTACATGCTCCCGCAGACGGTCCCTCAGGCGCCTGGTTGTCCACCCCACATACTGCTTGTTGCAGGGACAACTGAGGAGGTAGACTACAAACTTGCTATTACACGTTATACACTGCTTAATGGTATAGGACTTCCCGGTTGATGTTGAGGCAAACATGTCTATTTTCTTTTTACGAGATTTATCACATCTGCATATGATGCATTTGTTACATGGATAGAGTCCCTTTAAATCCCCGAAAAAAGAAGTTTTCACAGGGGGATTCACAACATTTGGTGCAATACGATTTCTCATGGCCGAAGCCCTCCTAAACATAATCTCAGGCTTATTGGGTAATATTTGTGAAAGGACAGGGTCCATTTTCAAAATATCCCAGTTCTTCTTTATAAGTCTTCCCACCTGTTTATATTGTACTGAAAACGTTGTCACAAAGGGACACACTTTTTCATTTGTTCTTTGTGATTTATGCAAAAGCATCTCTCTCCTGTCAAGGTCCGCAACCTTTGTCAAAGACTCATCAAGCTCGGGTTCTTTATATCCTTTCTCAAGGAATCTATTTTTAAGGATATTCGCTTGAGACCAATAGGTCTCCAGATCCGTGCAGTTTCGTCTTATCCGAGTAAATTGGCCCTACGGTATGTTTCTCAGCCAGTTTGGATGGTGACAGCTACTCACAGGGATATAGCTGTTACGGTCGGATACCTTAAAGAAGGACTCAGTCACTATCCTCCCATTATTTTTCTTAAGTGTAAGGTCCAAAAAATCGATCTGGTGTCGACTATAGGTATAGGTCAGATGAATATTTAGGGTGTTATTATTCAATGTCGTGAAAAAATTGTTAAGCGCACTTTCCTCTCCATTCCAGATAAGGAGGATGTCATCGATATATCGCTTGTATAATACCAGTTCCGGCCAATCTCTGGCATAGATGACATCCTCCTCCCATCTGGACATGAAGAGGTTAGCGAGGCTGGGGGCAAACTTTGCCCCCATTGCAACACCCTTGATCTGTAGGTAGTATGACTGATTATACCAAAAATAATTATGATACATAGCAAAATGTAACAGGTCTAGGATGAAGTGCCTCTGTATTCCTGACAAATGACCGCAATTGGTTAGGTAGAAATCAGTAGCTTCCATGCCATCTGTGTGATTGATGCTGGTGTATAAGGAACTGACGTCCGCTGTAACCAGAAACATATCTGGTGATGTATTTATTGCGTCAACTTCATTAAGGACCTGCTTGGTGTCTCTAAGAAATGAAGGAGTTTCGGTGACCAATGGTTGCAGGTGGAAATCAATATATTCCCCAATCCTGGATAGTAATGACCCTATCCCACTAATTATCGGTCGGTCTGGAGGGTGTACCGGGTCCTTGTGTACCTTCGGGAGAATGTACAATATGGGAAGTTTTGGAGCCACCGGGCATAGAAAAGCCTTCTCCTTCTTATTAATAATTCCATTCACAAAGCCTTTTTTAATAATGGCTAGGAGAGACTTTTTATAACCAATAAGGGGATCACTAGGTAGAAGTCTATAGGTGGAATCATCCATCAACAATTTACTGACCTCACCCATATAATCGACCTTATTCCAAACCACCACTCCACCACCCTTTGATACTGCACAGCCGCGATCCACGGCAAAATGGCGGCTACTCGCGCATGCGCAGTTCCGCTTTTTTAATTTCGAACGATAGAGCGGGATTTTCACGCATGCGCGAACCGCGTTTAAAGGGAAGTCTGGCTGTCACACTGCTAGTGGCGTCCATCCTCTGAAGAAGTGCTTTTTGCACGAAAGGCCTCAGGAGGAGCCAAGTAGCAAGTGTGACTTCCTGACCACTGAGACCACGAGGAGGTCCAGTGGTCTTTGT
The DNA here is from genome assembly GCF_062004578.1 of Staurois parvus. NCBI lineage: Eukaryota > Metazoa > Chordata > Amphibia > Anura > Ranidae > Staurois > Staurois parvus. Next base: position 1,820,106 of record NW_028318840.1, read on the forward strand.
TCTATACTATTGCCGGGTTAGTACAAAATTTTTTTGATCTCATACCTACCTGTCCGTTATTGGCTAATGGTATATGGATGTGTGTGTCCATATGACCCAGGCATTATGATTTTTGCTCCAATAAAGTTTTGAAACTACCACACTATTGGCGTTCCCCTTTTTTTCTTGACTCTCCTGTTGGAGGGTTGCAGATTTACATATTCCATTCTTGGGGTATCTGGAACCAGAAGGGGGATCCCTGTCTACCTATTATTTGGGGCGAGAGGGCCTCTGGATCTGGAGATATTGCTACACCCAAGGCGGACGTCAGTGTTGGAGAGGGAGGATCCGTGTGGTTTCTGGAGCTGCATACCTGGCTGGTCTTCTGGATAATATCATACACAGGCGCATTTAAAATGTGCGGTCGGTGAGTGCGCATTTTTGCTATTTTCCAGTCACCTAATGAGGAGAAGGCCTGCACATATTTGGTTTTATTATTGCAAGAAAGACTCTATGAACGAATTTATACTAATTTTATCACATTACAGCGCTGCACTATATATATATGTATAATGTCTCTGTTATGAGGTCTAGTGATCCCTTGAAGTGTTCCAGCAGCTGGTTTTTCTGAGCGCTCGCTATACCCACAATTCATTTAATAAATGTGTCTTCTCTTTGTCCCCAGTCACCCACTCTAGATTATTTTGTAAAGGGCCTACATGCTCGGACCGAACCTTTTTACTATTAATATATTTGAAGAATTTTTTGGAGTTGGTCCTGCTATCTTTTGCAATCTGTCGGTCGTTTTCAATTTTCGCAGTCTTTATTTCCTTTTTGCATATTCTGTTATATTCTTTATAGTGTTTAAACGATGATAGCGTTCCTTAATTTTTATATTTAATAAAAGCTCTTTTTGTATTATCTATAGCTTTTTAACTTTGTCCGTAAGCCACATAGGTTTGATTTTTAACCTTTTAAACTTGTTGCCCATGGGAATATATTTTGCAGTGTGTTCACATACAGTCTTGTTGAAGAACTCCCATTCTGTGTTGTGTTCATTGATGCCAATATTCCCTCCCAGTCTAAGTCTTGGAGAGCAGCTTTCAGCCTTGGAAAATTAGCTCTCTTAAAATTAAGCATTTTTAATTTTCCTGTATGTGCTTGCTGTTTACAGCTAACAATAAATGAAATCATGTTATGGTCACTGCTATCCAGATGTTATTTTATATAGACATTTGTAATAAACTCTGCATGGTTTGAGATTACCAAGTCCAGCAGGGCATCATTCCTAGTTGGGGCCTCTATGAACTGTACCATAACATTGTCCTGTAGTAGGTTTAAAAAATTTTGCCCTTTAACTGTTAATGCAGTACTATTACTCCAGTCAATTTCCAGATAGTTAAAATCCCCCATTATTATCACTGTCCCAGCCCTTGCAGCCCTTTCGATCTGTGCGAGGAGCTGAGTTTCCACCTTCTCATTAACACTGGGAGGCCTATAACAAACTCCAATGATTACCTTTGTAGTATGCACCCCCATCAACTAGGTCCTCTTTCACACTTGCACTGAGATCACTTCTCACATAGAGACAGACACCACCACCTTTCCTATTTACCCTGTCTCTCCAAAAGAGAACATAGCCAGGAATATTAATGGCCCAGTCATGTGAAGAATGAAGCCAAGGTTCAGCAATACCAATTCAATCCTAGTTCTCTTCATGCACCAATGCTTCTAACTCACCTATTTTGCTTGGCAGACTTCTGGCATTGGTGAACAAACACTTTAATTAATTGACACCTGGTGCATACGTATTTTGCATATTTTTTATTTTCATACAAATGGTACCAATTCCACTGGTTTTTTTAACATGGGAACCTTCTTATCATCTGCCATAAGATATAATAATGTGGTGCTGCGCTTACACATAAAACATCACAGAAAGAACATATCTGTCATAGCCTTCCCCCCATCTTTCCCCTATTCCACCCACCAATAAGTACTGACCCCTGTCTGATCTGTCTACCCCGTTATAATCTAATTCTCCCCCCCCGATCCTAGTTTAAATACTCCTCCAGCCTTCCCATAAACCTCTCCCCCAGCACAGCATACCCCTTTCCATTTAGGTGCAAACCATCTCTAGCATATAGGTTGCACCCCAATGAAAAGTCAGCCCAGTGCTCTAGAAACCCAAATCCTTCCCTCTTACACCAAGTTTTCAGCCAAGCATTGAGTTCTCTAATCTCCCCGTCTTTCCTGGGTTGCGCATGGCACAGGTAATATTTTAGAGAATATCACCTTGGAGGTCCTTCCCTTCAACTTGCAGCCTAGATCCTTTTGGAGCCTCCACCTTCCATGTAATCTGTCATTGGTTCCAACATGGACCAAGACAGCTGGGTCATGCCCAGCCCCTCCCTGTAATTTATCAACCGGGTCCACCACATGCCGAACCCTGGCACCAGGAAGACAGCAAACCATTTAAATGAGGAGATACTGGTGACAAATTATTCTATCAGTCCTTCTGATTATAGAGTCCCCTACTACCACCAGCTGTCTAGGCCTTCCTGCACTACCCTCACCACCCCTCCCAGATGGTCTGCCCACCCTGCTGTTAGGGATAGCAGTGGCATCCAGGGCTGCCACCCCTGAACTTGCCACCCCAACATCTTCACCCAACTTGGCAAACCTGTTTGGGTGCACAAACCCAGGGCTGGCCTACCTTTTCTGTAAGCTCCTACCACTGCCACTTGTTACAGTAACCCATCTTCCTACCTGAAAAGATTAAAAAAAAAAAAATCTCTCACGGTGTCTCTAAATCAAATATCCCCAACGTGATGAATTATCCCTTCTTCTTTGTTCAATATCTTTCCGTGTGTAATTCCTGCTCCATCCTCTACTTGTTACCCTCAAAAAAAGATAGAACACACATAGTGTATTATCCTCAATACACGCACATCTTCCTACCTGATAATCCTGCTTAGCCCCTCCACCCTCATCATTTGTTATCATTAACAAATTCCATACAAATGATTTAGCACCAAAAGATTATATTTGGCTCTCTATCTTCTAAAAGGCGAGGTACTGAGAGGTGGATAGAGGGGTGGAGACAAGAAGTGACTCAAGGGGGGGGGGGGGGGGTTCCTGCACCTATTTTTTGAGAAAAAAAGCCTTGGTTAAAGCAGTGGTCTTTCTACAGAGGTCTGTCATGCCCCTTGCAGAGCTCTTTAGCCAGCAGGGAACATGAGTGTTGCTGATTGCATAGCTATAGGTCTAACTCAGCAAGGGATTTGTTGGATCTCTGCAGAGAGACCACTGTTCCCCCACATACAGCAGGGGTCCCACTCTGCAGCTGCTTTCAGGGGACAGCCTTTTCTACTCAGTTTGTAGCTGCATTGGAAAGAAATAAGATACATTCCCTTTTCATTCAGAAGCATTTTTTCCTGTTTTGCAGCCAAGAAAAGGCTAACGTCTTCCGATTCCAAATTGTCTAAATGTTTTGTCATATCAAAATGCAGCAGTTGTGCTTTTCCCAACCTCTTGTTCCGAGAGACTTCTATGATTTATTTTGGTGAAATTGTGCTGCCAAGCAAGGTGTGCGTCATTTTGGAACCTCACAGTTCTTAAAGCTGTACACCGGGAAGATATAAAATAAACTCCAATGAAGTCAGCTCATAAAAAGATTATGAAATGGTATTTTTCAATGCAAGCTGTGTAGGTACCTGAATTTGACTTAGTGTCAGCCAGCAGTAATTCTTTTACAGCAGACTAGGATAGGGAGGGCCCTCATTAGGAGCCAATCATGTACAAACTAGGATAGGGAGGGCCCTCACTAGGAGCTAATAATGTACAAACTAGGATAGGGAGGGCCCTCACAAGGAGCTAATAATGTACAAACTAGGATAGGGAAGGCCCTCACTAGGAGCTAATAATGTACAAAGTAGGATAGGATGCACCCTCACTAGGAGCTAATAATGTACAAACTAGGATAGGGAGGGCCCTAACTAGGAGCCAATAATGTATAGTACATGAGCTGGCAAGGAAAATTCGACTAAAAAAAGGACTGATGACCAGGGGCGGATTGACCATTTGGAAACTCGGGCACTGCCTGAGGGCCCGGGGTCAGTAGGGGGCTCCATGAGATGCCCCTGGTACCTTTTTCATAGGCTTTTTTGAGTTTGGGCAAGGACACAGGGGCCCCATGATCCCCTATTGCCTGGGGGCACCATGAGTTGTCAGTCCGCCACTGCTGATGACTCATAAGGCCCCTTTCACATGGGCCAGATCTGGTTTTGCTCAGCAGGGGATATGTCTGCTGATCCCCTACTGAGTTGAGTGTCCCTGCCAGGTGGCAGGTCCGTGTCTGCTCTGTTTATGGAGAGTGGACATGGACACAGCCCCATATCTTTTATTGGCATTCAGATGTAAACAGGCTGGCTGCCCGTTTATGCCCGACTGCCCTCCAATCTAAACTGGTCAGAAGGAGGGGAATGGATCCCCCTTCCATTTGTTTTTGCCGGATCAGGTTGGAGACAGCCAGGTGTAAATTAACACAAGTGAGTTATGACTTGCTATGGTGCGCTTCAATTAGAAAAATGCAACAGATATGATTTAAGGTCCATTGTGGTACAAAGGGGTTGCTTCATTTAACTGGCTATCAATGTGAGGGGGGTTTTTGTTCCCACTAACCACCAATAATGTAATAAGGACTCTTCCTCCCACTGATGACCAATGTAAAGGGGATACTTCTTCCCTGTGGCCATCGGTATAAAGGGTATTCTTCTGCTCACTAACCACCAATGAAAGGGGGATTCTTCTTCCCATTACCCATCAATGCAAGTGGGATTCTTCTTCCCTCTACCCATCAATGCAGGTGGGATTCTTCTTCCCTCTACCCACCAATGCAGGTGGGATTCTGCTTCCCTCTACCCACCAATGCAGGTGGGATTCTTCTTCCCTCTACCCACCAATGCAGGTGGGATTCTTCTTCCCAATACCCATCAATGCAGATGGGATTCTTCTTCCCTCTACCCACCAATGCAGGTGGGATTCTTCTTCCCTCTACCCACCAATGCAGGTGGGATTCTTCTTCCCTCTACCCACCAATGCAGGTGGGATTCTTCTTCCCTCTACCCACCAATGCAGGTGGGATTCTTCTTCCCTCTACCCACCAATGCAGGTGGGATTCTTCTTCCCTCTACCCACCAATGCAGGTGGGATTCTGCTTCCCTCTACCCACCAATGCAGGTGGGATTCTTCTTCTTGCTGACCACCAGTGCATTAGTCACCCCATTCATACAAAGGTTAACTGAGTGGTAAGTAATCAAACAGCATGTCCCAGGTTCTCAGCAATCTCCTGTCCTTCTTCTATATACAGCTCTACCTCCTTACTGACCGCAGGTCCTTGTCTAGGTTGCATAGCCACATAGTTAATTCTGAGCCCTGGTTTTCTGCATTGTGAGCATCCTAGGGAACAAGGCACACAAAGCCACATTTCCTGTTACTTTATTTCTTCCCACGTGAAACACCATCTTCCCTATCTAGCAAATAATTATCACAGTCATCTATTTTTCACAAAAAATAAAAAACTTAATAGCACAAAGTTAATCTCAGTACTTTTACAATCACATTGCATAATCTTCACCAACGGCGTGAGGAAGCAACTGAGGTCAACAAATATACAAAGATTATTTGAATCGCTATTTTAAATTACATTTGATTGCAATAAGAAAAAAATGTACTTACCTACACAGTAACCTGTGACTTAATGCGAGAATTTCCTCATTACATGATAAAATCCATGTGGTGCATTTTCTCAGTTGTTTCAGACCTTTCCCGCAATCAAGATTTTTTTTCCACTTAGCAGAATAATCACTTGATATTGTTGGCTGTTGAATATCTAAAGTAATTTTCAAGCCAATGTTGCATAGTAAAATTGTAGTCAATAGCGAGACTGTTCTTGGACAGGTTTCTCAGGGTCAAAGGCCACACCCTCCACTTTAGAAGCTCCAAGCTACCAATTAGGCAAGCCACACCCAATAAAAAAAAAATCCACACTAACTTATTTTGAATGAAATTTTCTCAACTTTCCAAAAGGGATCTTGGTTAAGAATTGACTCATAGGGTTTTTTTTACTAAAGCTGAAGAGTGCACAATCAGGCTCACTTCGGCATAGAAATCAATCAGCGTCCAGGTTTTACTGCCAAAGCTTAATTGAACAAGCTGAGGTTAGAAGCTGATTGGTTTCTATGCAGAAGTGAGCCTGATTTTGCACTCTCCAGCTTTAGTAAGTAAACCCCATAGTAACAAATACTCACCAGCACTCAAGAAGCATAGTCATCTAAATGGCCCCATCTACATATTAGGTACCAGGGGCTTTTTTGAGTTTGAGCAAGGACACAGGGCAAAGACACAGGGCAAGGACACAGGGCAAGGACACATGGGTAAGGATCTGCGATAAGAAGATCCCATAACTGAAGAGTGGTGGATAGGGGTGGACTGACAACTCATGGGGCCCCCGGGCATGATCCCCTATTGCCCGGGGGCCCCATGAGTTGTCAGTCCACCCCTGTCCACCACTCTTCAGTTATGGGATCTTTTTATCGCAGATCATTACCCATGTTTTTGATCATGGCAGCACTCGTGTATCCCAACACACTGGCACACAACAACTATACCCACCTTACGCAAATGGATTGTTCGGGTGAATAAACTAGTTGTGTTGGAGGAATTGATCCATATTGCTCGTGACTCTATTCGCAAAAACTCCCAACGTTGGGTATGTTGGCTCCATTTTCAGTCCACTGGGGAATATTGTGATCTTTGAAAGGGATTGACAACTACCTGATCTAAACTGTTGGCACTCTTTAAAACTCTTTGGAGACTCTGTGTTCTTGTTGGGAATGCTGTGCACTCTCCCCAATAACTGAGCAACCATATGGCCTTACTCAGGGGCGGACTGACAACTCATGGGGCCCACGGGCAATAGGGGATCATGGGGCCCCTGTGTCCTTGCCCAAACACAAAAAAGCCTATGAAAAAGGTACCAGGGGCATCTCATGGGGCCCCCTACTGACCCCGGGCCCTCGGGCAGTGCCCGAGTTTCCAAATGGTCAGTCCGCCCCTGTTAGGTACTGTTCTCTAAAGGAATCTTCAACTGAGATGCTCCATTGATACAGTCCTACTCAGACTGGGGAATCTTGACATAAAACTGTAAAAAACAAACAGGAGGGTGCAAACACCTACTGAAAGCTCTTGTTAAGAACAAAATGCCAAAATCTTACTCACAAGAGCGATAAAGTGCAAGTGATGCACACCACTATGTTCAGATCCAGTAGTGGCTATGCAGGGATGCAGCCCCTTCCCAAGCTCTGAGGAAGAGTGTACATCCCCTGAAACATGTAAGTCTGCCAGTCGAGTGAAGGTTTGGGCTGGGTAACACCGCCCCACTACTGGATCTGAAAATAGCATAATGCATCGCTTGTAGCCAAAGATTTTAAGTGATTTTTTTGTTAAGTGGGGAAAAAAATCTTAATTGCGGGAAAGGTTCCAAACACGAAAGTCTTTCAATCAGGGGCGGACTAACAACTCATGGGGCCACCGGGCAATAGGGGATCATGGGGCCCCTGTGCCCTTGCCCAAACTCAAAAAAGCCTATGAAAAAGGTACCAGGGGCATCTTGTGGGGCCCCCTACTGACCCCGGCCCTCGGGAAGTGCCCGAGTTTCCAAATGATCAGTCCGCCCCTGCTGTCAATCAAGTTACAGTTTGGGTCAGGTAACACCGCCCCACTAATGGATCTACAACTGAATCTACTACTGGATCATAGTGTTATACATCGCTTGCTTGCACTTTATCACTCTTGTGGGTATGACTTTGGCATTTGGTACTTAATAAAGGTTTGCAGTAATGCACTAGGGGTTTGAGCCCTCCTGTTTGCTTTTTAAAGAATTGATTCATATACAGTATGTCTGTCCATCCATCAGCAAATGTGTACAACACTGTGCTTTGCATAATACATACATTTCAAACCTCTTAACAAGCTCTGTAATGCATTATGTAAAACCAAATACACTCTGAAAAAAGACCTAGTGCACTCTTATTACCCTAAAATGTTAAGGTTAGCCTAATTCTCTGTACTTATTAGGTCATAATATCATTGCATGTTCCTTGCATTTCTACAATAGTTTATACATCGGTGTCTGAGTTGCATTAGACGTTCTTTGTGAGTACATTGTGTCTCTAGATGAAGTGCCTTGACCCACCTATGATATGTAGTTGTTTACTGTGTATGTACAGTGTAACGGAACCGGTACCCGACCGCACTTGGGTATATTCCGTTTTCCCGCAGCTTCCCCTGTCCGAACACCATCCACGGACCACACCCTTGAAATCCCTCAGGAAAATAGACAGCACCCAGCTCTTCCTAAAACAGGAAGCCAACTCTTTTTATTTTAACACAAAACAACATGTTTTATACAGTGGATGGGAAAGACAACTAGGGACAGGAAACACATCATCACCCCTCCCCATCCAACCAAGACACAGAACAATGGGATGCAGCCATGTGGCAAAGGACATTGACCAACCCCCACACCAATACAAAAACAGTACATCCCATAATAGTTTGCTGGTCAGCATGTCCCAGCACAATGGGGGGTAGCACATGGCAAACAAACAATGGAAAGCCATGTGGACTAGACAAAGGACAACACACAAATGCACAATACTGGGACATTCACATGTACACCCTGTACCCTTAAACAGGCACAGGGTGGGTTAAACATAATGATTTGGGGAGATGATACAGAGGTCCCCCCACCCCCAAAAGTCACTCCCGTCACATACAGTATGTGGTCACTATTCCGTACTTTTACTCTTGGACCTCTCCACTTGACACAGTTGGCCACCCCCTCCTCCTCAAAAAACGATTTACTTGGCCTCCATGACTGTACTCTCCGTTGGTTTGAATCTTACCTATCTCACAGCACCTTCAGTGTCACTTACAACTCTACTTCCTCCTCTCCTACTCCTCTTTCTGTCTGGGCCCCCGAGGTTCTGTCCTTGGACCTCTCCTATTCTCGATTTACACTTCTTCATTGGGTCAGCTGATAGCTTCCCATGGTTTCCAATACCATTTATATGCTGATGACACACAAATCTATCTCTCTACTCGGCTCACATCATCAGTTTCCTCACGTAAAACCGATTTACTAACAGACATATCAGACTGGATGTTACACCACTTCCTAAAACTCAATCTATCCAAAACTGAGCTCATAATGTTTCCTTCCCCACGTGGCTCTTCGCCTGATTTCTCGGGTCAGGAGTAATAGCACCATTATTAACCCATCCCTGCATGCCAAGGTGCTAGGGGGAACCCTAGATTCTAAACTATCCTTTCAGGCCCACATCCAATCCCTGTCCAAATCATGTCACCTCAACCTCCACAACATCTCCAGAAGATGCCCCTTTTTAACCAATGATACCACAAAGCTCCTAATTCACTCCCTGGTCATCTCTCACCTTGACTACTACAACTCCCTCCTCATTGGCTTACCTTTACATAGGCTATCCTCCCTCCAGTCCATCATGAATACTGCTGCCAGGTTCATCCACCTTACCAACTCTTCAGTGTCTGCTACCCCTCTCTGCCAATCCCTCCACTGGCTTCCACTCGCACAACAAATAAAATTCTAAATACTGACAACAACTTACAAAACTATTCAAAACTCTGCCTCCAGCTACATCACCAGCTTGGTCTCAAAATATCAACCAAACTGCTCTTTTTGATCCTCCCAAGACCTTCTGCTCTCTAGTTCCCGTGTCATCTCCTCCCATGCTCACCTCCAGGACTTCTCCTGAGCTCCTCCTCTCCTATAGAACTCCCTACCCCAATCTATCTGACTATCTCCTAATCTAGCCACCTTTAGACAATCCCTAAAAACCTTTCTCTTTAAAGAAGTCTATCCTGCTTCTAATTATTAAACTGTCTTTTATTTCCTTCATCAGCTCATCCCCCCAACGGCTATTACCTTTTGTATCACTCAACCCTTCCTCCTAGATTGTAAGCTGTAACGAGCCGGTCCCTCTGTTTCCTCTTGTACCAAACTGTATTGTAACTGTAATGTCTACCTTAATTTTGTAAAGTGCTGCGCAAACTGTTGGCGCTATATAAATCCTGTATAATAATAATAATAATAATAATAATAATGTGGTCAGTGACTACCAATGTTAGGGGGATTCTTCTTTCCATTAACCAATATTGTGATGGGGACTCTTTATCCCATTGATGACCAATGTAAAGAGGATACGTCAATGTAAGAGGGATTTTTCTTACCACTAACCACCACCGTAAAAGGACTCTTCTTCCTGCTGATGGCCAATGTAAAGGGGATATGTTTTCCAACTGTCCATCAATGTAAAGGGGATTTTTCTTACCACAATTCACCACTGTAAAATTGTTCTTCATCCCACTGATGGCCAATGTAAAGGGGATACCTTTTCCCACTGGCCTTCAATGTAAGAGAAATTCTTCTTCCCACTAACCACCAATGTCAAAAGAATTCTTCATCCCATTGATGGCCAATGTAAAAAGGATACTCCTTTCAACCGGCCATCAATGTAAGAGGGACTTATCTTTATACTAACCACCACAAATGTAAGGAATTTTTTTCTTCTCACTGACCATGAATGTATGGAGGATTCTTCTTCCCAATAACAACCAATGTAATGTGGACTCTTCATCCCACTGATGGCCAGTGCAAAGGGGACACTTCTTCCAACCGACCATCAATGTAAGGGGAATTCTTCCCACTGACCATGAATATAAGGGGGATTCCTCCACTCAACGACTTCCAAGTCAAAGGTAATTCTTGTCATGGACAGCCAATGGAGAGTGATTTTTCCACTTATTAACTACCATTGTAAGTTGATTATTATTTTCTATTTTTTTGTTTCATAAGTTATTATTTTCAATAACCACATGACTGTGTTTCTACTTTTTAAGCTCAAGGTTATCACAGTTATCACTGTTATTGTACATGTCAGCATAGTGCCACAACTGCCTGTTTGTTGCCCACCTAATGATACAATTACCTATTTGCAACTCACACATTGTCTTGATCCCCATTTACCTTTTTAATGTTTACTTATTTGCTGCCCATGTGTTTTCAGGATTGCCTTTTTTTCCCACTAAGTACTGGTCATTTAGCCATGGTGTATGAGACTCTGGCATTTAGATGCGGGCAGAAGGCACAGACGCATCGTCTGGTCCTGCTGTCTGAGGCCTGTAAAACTCTATGGGAAGCTGAAAGCTGCTGTGGCTAGATGGGACTTGATGGTGCATGGAGTGTTACTAAGGTTTATGGCAGTATGTACTCAGGAGCAAATCCTAAGAATGCAGACTACTTGTTTTCCAAGCATTTTGTCCTAAATGTTGGACTGCTGGCAGCAGGGTTGGATGGTACGCCTGTGCCTTTTGCCGGCACCTAAAAGTTGGAGTCTCATGTAGCAGGGCTAAACACCCTGTATTTGCTGCTCACCTGTGTCAGGTACAGAGGCGGACTAACAACTCATGGGGCCCCGGGCAATAGGGAATTTTTGGGGCCCCTGTGTCCTTGCCCAAAGTCAAAAAAGTCTATGAAAAAGGTACCAGGGGCATCTCATGGGGCCCCCTACTGACCCCGGGCCCTCGGGCAGTGCCCAAGTTTCCAAATGGTCAGTCCGCCCCTGGTCAGGTATCCATGTTTTTAACTGTGGTGCAATGGAAAGCTCCATAGCTATGATTAAGACCCTCTGAGGGTCTAAACGCGTGAGCCTGGATGACTGTATGTTGTATTCCCTCAAGTAAATTAATTATTGCAAGGGCTACAGTGGGTGCCGGCTATAATAATTCATCTAAATGCCGTGTGTGCATGAGATCTTATTATTGAATAATGTCTGTTTAAATGACCATATTACTATAATGTAGTTGCCTACATTCATGTCACATCCCTACCTACTGACATATATACAATGTTACAGTAAAGAAAAAATTTCCTAGCTCCATTTCTATTCTGCATAAATAAATAATAGACAGCATTCCAAACAGTCCCCCCCCCCCCCCCGGCCGGAGTGATGTCAAATCCAGTAGAGGAAGTAGAACTTTCATGACATCGCTCCCAGTCCACAACCTCTCAGATGCAGTCTGAAAACCTCTGGAGGATTGGCCAGCCAGGAGCGGGGAGGCCATCCCACTCTGGGAGGAGAAGATGACCTTTTCTGTCTTAAACGGATAAACTCCATCAATTAAACCTTTATATATATTGATAAACAGTGGGGAACAGGGCCATGGATAAGGGGGTACCACCAGTCCTCCTGTATGGGGCCCAGGCCAGCAGGGGGCCCAGGCAGCTTGGTGAATTGGATGTGGGTAGGAAGGGTGATCAGCATGGCTGGGGGGCAACTGCTAGAACCGACCCCCTGTATAGCTCTCTCTGAGATAGCTGAAAGCTGAGTCCTTATCCTCTCAATCCTGCTGTCTTTCAGCTGCTGCAGAGAGAGTCATACAAGGGTATCAGTTCCAGTAATTGCCCCCCCTCTGGTGAACCCATCATCCTCTCTGTGCACTATGTGTTTCTGTCTGCTGCCCAGGTCCCTCTGTGTGCCCCCCCCCCCCGCAGTGCTGCCTCATTTAAGAAAGGATTATTTACTCTACAGTAAAACATTGTGATTCCCGACTCCGCCTAATCCTAAATGTATGCATGCCAGCTAAAGGCTTTTTTGTTGTTGTTGTTGTGTTGTTGTTATTGTTATCTATCTATGTGTATAAATGTTTGTTATTCGCTATACTTCTAGCCTGGATCTGCTTCCAATTCTAACACTGAGAGATTGCCTTTATCCAGATAGAGGAACTATAGGGAGGTCCAGGTGTGGACTGACAACTCATGGGGCCCCCGGGCAATAGGGGATCATGAGGCCCCTGTGTCCTTGCCCAAACTCAAAAAATCCTATGAAAACATACCAGGGGCATCTCATGGGGCCCCCTACTGACCCCGGGCCCTCAGGCAGTGCCTGAGTTTCCAAATGGTCAGTCCGCCCCTGGGGACGTCTTGTGCATGTACTCTGTATATGAAAATCAAAAACTTAGCCGTTTGGAGTGCTGCCTATTATGTATTTATAGAGTATTATTCTTTGGTCTTTCAGGACAGTTAATGGCTGCATCCATACAGACTTCCAAGGAAGCTGTGTGGCATCTGATCTCCCTTATCCCCTGCTTAAGCTCAGCTGTAATCGTGATCGTGGTTTTAGGTCTTCCTGCATTTGGGAGAGGAAAGAGGCAGCTGGGGAGAAGCCCAATGGGTGGGGATCCCCTGGGAAGAGGTTCTGGCTGTCCTCTGAGTCTCCTGCAAGCTTGGGAGAGCCACTCATCCTCATGGAGCCTGACACCATATTGGATATAGCTAGGCGAGTGTGGGAGGAGCAGGGGCGGACTGACAACTCATGGGGCTCCCGGGCAATAGGGGATCATGGGGCCCCTGTGTCCTTGCCCAAACTCAAAAAAGCCTATAAAAAATGTACCAGGCATGTATGAGGCATCTCATGGGTCCCCCTACTGACCCCGGGCCCTCGGGCAGTGCCCGAGTTTCCAAATGGTCAGTCCGCCCCTGGGGAGGAGTGAGAAGGAGAGGTTTCCTTGCGTGCTTTAGCAGACTAGTACATGCCCGACCTTATGTTGGTTGTAGCGGGGCTCTCCCGATGTGGATGACGTGGTGGAGGTGCTTGTGTGCTCTAGGTGAGAGCCCGGTTTGTACCCAAAACTGGTGGAGAGGCCCTAGCAGTCACCCATCTTAAGCCACTGTGCACATGTGCCCCCTATTCCAGTGTCTTTCTTGAGGAAACCAAATCTATGGTTTCAGCACCCTTTTTTATCACTTGATATTTTATTGAATTTCAACAAAGAAGTGATACAGAGTAGTAAAAGCATTTAGAAAAGCTGTATAGTATATTTAGAAAGGCATATAGGTAACAAAGTACCAGGTGTGTATACAGGATGCACATCAGTAAGGATTACTGTGCTTCCTGACCCGGGTATCAACCACATAAACCACATTTAAAAAAAAAATTAAAAAATACAGGAGATACAATAACTCAATGCAGGGTGTATATTGTCATAATGTGAACCTGGATGGGGATAATCAGATGAATTTCACCAATGATATTTCAATAACAAGCAGGAGCTATCTGAGAAGAGGGTCACTGGAGAGGTCATTTAGCCAAGGTGACCAATTTGCTAGAAATTTGGGGATTGTTAAATGTCCTTTGGCAAACATATATTCCATGTTTAGATTTTGGTTAAGAATGGAAATAAGTTGTGGGATATTTGGTGGGATCTGATTTTTCCAGGTGCGTGCAACAGATAGACGTTCTGCTATCAAAATATGTGTGATAATGGAATGGTACCGTCTAGGGCATTGCTCCAAGCCAATTCTGAGCAGTGCCAGTTGGGGTATAAGATCTTGAGATATACCTGTGATCCTTTTCATTAAGGACTGTACATCAATCCAAAAGGATATTAAAGCGTGGCAAGTCCACCAGATGTGCACTGTTGATCCTCTGTGGCCATAATTTCTCCAACAGGCTAGAGAATGGGTGAAAAAAGATGGGAGAGATTTGCTGGTGTATAATTCAGCAGGCTTTTTTATGTAAAGAACCCTTTGATGATGTGATTTGGGTGCGTATTAGCTTACCTTGTGTTTTGCTCCATTTTTTTTCTGAACATTGTTAGTTTTCTTTTTATTTCATGATTTTTATTGTGAAAAATTGTTTTGATGTATAGAATAGGGAAGGGGGTGTTAAAAAATAAAATCTATCCCAGGTGTCAAATACACTAAGTAGACCATTGCCACTAAGCCAGTCATTTACTAATCTGTATCTAAAATACGATATTACAATAAAAAGAAAGTAGAGAAATGGAAAACTACAAACCATACTGAAACAGGGTTTCGAGTAAACTTTACAACAATGGTTTCATACAATAACCGAGTGAAAACACTTTGCAGTTTAAGTATAAGAGAAAAAAGTCCAAAAAGGGAAAAGGACAAGTCAAGAACAAACACGAAACAAAACATTCTTTATTTCTCTTGTTTTGTGATTCAGAGAAAAGGAAATTAACAAAACAATAACAACTGTATATGCAAGTCAAGGCCTGAATTGTTGGAGAAATGTTTAGAATAGGTAAGACTACCACTCAAAAAGGAAAATATGGAAATGAGAATGGAAACTCTTAATGGAAATGCCACAAAGGAAAGCTTTAAAAGGCTTTTAATGGAAACACATCTTAACTGGTCGATGAGATGTTCTAGGGTCAAACTTGTGTATTAAGTAAAAGTAAGAGTGGAACAGCTCATAGGACAACGGGTCAACTTGTATGAACAATGTATGAACAAATGGATGAAATTCATTTCTAGTAAATGATCTGAGCAAAGCACAATGGGGTTTATTTACTAAAGCTGGAGAGTGCAAAATCAGACTCACATCTGCATAGAAACCAATCAGCTTCCAGGTTTCATTGCCAAAGCTTCATTGAACAAGCTGAGGTTAGAAGCTGATTGGTTTCTATGCAGAAGGGAGTCTGATTTTGGACTCTCCAGCTTTAGTAAATAAACCCCAATGTGTCTACATAAGAAGCAAGGATGCAGAATGCAGGGAAGGGGGTACAAAACAGGATTGAGTGTGTTATTCTCCATCAATTTCATGGCCTGGATATAGACATCTGGGACAGGCGGCTCCTCTATTGCAGGATTCATCAGTTTAGTGTGATGGACTTGAGCTGGAGACCTCTCATGGCCAAGTAGGAAATCACCTCTATGGGAAATCGGAGTGGAAATGAGAGAGGATTTCTGGTAGACAGTAGTATGGTGATCTTGTCTTGCTCAAACTGGAAGCAAACCGTGATGTCTGACCCCTCCTGGAAAGGGAAGAAGCTTTCCCTCAGTTCTTCTCCCCAGACATTGTTATCACGTACCTGGTGATGGAGGCCAATGAAGAGAGGGTTTCCCTTGCGGCTAAGTTCTGGACTCCCCTGAGAGTGAGACAGTGGGAGTCAGGCCCAAAGTTGCACAGGTCGCCTGTAGGAGTGCTGATTGGTGGTCCACTCAGAAGCACAACTGGTGCACGGAGATAGGTCTGCAGACAGGAGGCGCCTGTGTGTGGTATGCAAGCCCTTTAGATGTTTACTGGGTAGTCGGTTCAAGCCAAGGTCAGGTACCAGGTGGGAGTCAGAGCAGACGTAGTCATATGGGATAGCCGAGGTCAGATCAGGGGGTAAAGCAGAGTAGACAGGTCCAGGAGCAAGCCGAGTCGGTATTAGGAAATCACAGGTCAGAATCACAAGAAACAGGAAACAGGAACAAGGCACGGGGAGCTAGAGATCATCCAGCAACTTGAGGAAGTGATGAGCCTCCTTATAAAGGCCGTCTAGGCACCAAACTGAGGCTGATGCGTGATTCTGCGGCCATGCAGGGCACTGGCAGAAATGCCAGATCTTCCAGGTACCAGGGGCATCTCATGAGGCCCCTTACTGACCCCGGGCCCTCGGGCAGTGCCAGACTTTCCAAATGGTCAGTCCGCCCCTGATCCTATCCTATCCTTTTATTTTCTATTCTATAATGCAGCTTAAATAGGAATGATCATCATACAGTATTTCCCTTTTATTATAGTTGTATGTTTCATATACTTTTATGTGTTTATAGCATTATGTTTCCATTTCAAATTAAAATCCATTGTCAAATTCACTTTTTAATTCAAATTCATGTTTGAATTCGACTTCGGATAGTCCATTTTGTTATAACTTATTTTGGATTTGTTGAAATTCATTACTATTGTGATTTGGAAATTCGGATACATCCAAATCTCTGAATAACAAAAATGCTGTCCGAATTTTGATTCGTAATGAGACAAATCACACATTCTAGAATTCAGCAGAAGGCAGGCGCAGGGGCGGACTGACAACTCATGGGGCCCCCAGGCAATAGGGGATCATGGGGCCCCTGTGTCCTTGCCCAAACTCAAAAAAGCCTATGAAAAAGGTACCAGGGGCATCTCATGGGGCCCCCTACTGACCCCGGGCCCTCGGGCAGTGCCCGAGTTTCCAAATGGCAATAGTGAGCGCTCCCCGTCAGGGGCGGACTGACAACTCATGGGGCCTCCGGGCAATAGGGGATCATGGGGCCCCTGTGTCCTTGCCCAAACTCAAAAAAGCCTATGAAAAAGGTACCAGGGGCATCTCATGGGGCCCCCTACTGACCCCAGGCCCTCAGGCAGTGCCCGAGTTTAAAAATGGTCAGTCAGTTGAGCCTACAGCCAGTAAAATCTAGAACAGAACCAAAGTAAGCACACACTGCTCCACTAATTGCAGAGGACCCCCTCCCCCCCAAACCCCCCCCCCCCCACAAATAAATAAATAAATAAATAAATTAATTAATTAATTAATTAATTAATAATAATAATTAAAAACAAAATAATAATAATAGTATAAATTAATTAATTAATAATAATAATAATAATAATAATAATAATAATAATAAATAAATAAAAACATAATAATAACAATAATAATAATATAAATAAATAAATACATTTATTTAAACTATTCTAACAACTTATTTAGGAAGGTGCTACAAGAAGAAAGGTAATGGCTGCAGCTGCAATTTTTTTAATAAATACCTTAGTCAGCAAGTGGTTAAAATCATTAATGAATTAAATGAGTTGATTTCACCTGATGCTGAGATATGTGGGTTTCCATCAATGGCCAGTTGGTTTGAAAAGGTTTCTTTTTTTTTTTTTAATCTATCTCTCTATTGCTAACAGTGAAAGAAAACATTCTTTACATAACATTTTCCCTGAATAATATAATTCAGCAGCTTCTTTTTCTCTTTGATTTTCTCATGAAATATTTTCCAGAGGAAATAAAAAAAAAAAGAAAAAAGACACTATTGACTGAATAGGGTGAAAGACATCTCTAAAACGCAGGTTGTCTTTAGAGAAATGCTTCATTGTTTTTAAAGCCAACAAAAATCCGTATCTGTCATGTTGTTGCTTTTCCACATAAACACACTAAACTACTGAAAGATCTTTTTTTTTTTTGTTATAATGCGGAGTGGCTTTGCAGGCATTGATTTTTTTTCTTTCTATACTTGTTTAAAGAGATCGGTGAGTCTAAGTATATGCAGACCCTACAGCTAAATGTTTACAGCTTGTCATTCTCTCAAAAAAGGAGTAAAAAAAAAAAAAAAAAGTAATATGATGGCTTTTGTGGATCAACGGAGATTGTATTTTTCAGGGTTTCCTGAGAGCACCCGGATTGCAGCAAAAATCTCTTCAAAAGCCGGCTCGATAAATATGATTTATTTTTTATGAAGTTTGCTAATGTCCTGTTTCTGTTGGATGCATTGAATATGTATGTGGTATAGACCCGGAGAGAAATGAGAGTTCTATTTTATTTGGAATGTAACCTTAATATCTCCTTTCTTCCTGTATACAGTTAAAGGGAAAATAAATGTTTTTGAGCGGTTATTCGGGGAGATCCAACCATTTGCAATCCAGATTTGGAATACTTTGCTCTGATGTTGGTAAAGGCTCGGCAAGGTAATGGTGAAAACGTACTATAGCAAACGGAGCTCCTGTATAAAAGACAAGTAAAAACTCATAAAAACTTGTTCATTTCAAAGGGTGCCATCCAGGGGCGGACTGACCATTTGGAAACTCGGGCACTGCCTGAGGGCCCGGGGTCAGTAAGGGGCCCCATGAGATGCCCTTGGTACCTTTTTCATAGACTTTTTTGAGTTTGGGCAAGGACACAGGGGACCCATGATCCCCTATTGCCTGGGGGCCCCATGAGTTGTCAGTCCGCCCCTGGTGCCATCTTAACCTCCCTAGCGGTCTGATTATGTCCATATTTCTGTGCTCAAAGCGGTACATTTTTTTTGCATGGAAATATGTATTTTTTTATTGTAGGCCTGTAATTCTTAGGAATAACTCACTGAAATCTGTCCGAACAAGAGTCTAGTAAACATCCCGGGTATGTTACAATTTGAAACACGAAATCATAAATTATGATTTAATAAATAATCATAAAAAATAATAATATAATAATAATAAATTTAATTCAATAATATAATCAAACCAAAAACACTGAAATTTGAAATAGAGCGCCAAGTTCGCACATCGCTGAGCAAAGTCGCAGAATCGTTTTCAGTGTCTGATGAGGAATTTCCCCCACGAATCATTATCACTCAATTCTGCAAGTGGTTCTGATTTACTATCGCTGTTCTCTAGCCGGTCTAAAACCGCTTTTGACCTAAAGGGACGCTTTTTGGACGCCATGGATGTTTCTCAGTTTCCAGGCAGAAAGAACAGTAAAAATGCAGGCAGGGCGCCGGACAAAGCACTCGGGACAAAATGTATGTGAAATGGGTTGATACAGGAATGTTATACTATGTCATTTTAGTGAATTTAGTGAATGTCACTTTTAAAATTTTCAAATTTCCCGCCAGTTCCGTCCCCTGTATGTCCCGACGGCGCAGGGAACGGAACCCAGATGACAGATGCCTGCATCAGCCGGAGGACATTACAGGGGACACTGCAGGAGGGACATCGCGGGAGCGCAGGACAAGGTAAGAGAAGAACAGATCCCGCAGCAGCGCCGCATGGTAAGCCCGAGTGTAGCTCGGGGGGGTTACCGCTTGTGGTACTGAACTTTACCTCGAACTACACTTGGGAATACCGCCACGGAGGTCAATTGCTGTGCAGGGCCGGACTGACAACTCATGGGGCCCCCGGGCAATAGGGGATCATGGGGCCCCTGTGTCCTTGCCCACATTCAAACCACTCACAAAAAAGCTTATGAAAGGTACCAGGGGCATCTCATGGGGCCTTCTACTGATCCCGGCCCTCGGGCAGTGCCCGGGTGCCCGAATGGTCAGTCCGCCCCTGTTGCTGCGAGTCAGGGTGCAGAGACAAAAAAATAGTTCCTGAGCTATTTTTTCTGCGTCTTTGGCGCGACATGAGTACCATAGACAGCCATGTTAAGCTCACCAAAGTCGCAAGGTAGTCATATCTTTGTCTTATCTTTGTGACTCTTCAAAATCGCATTAGGTCTCAATGCAAAGTCGCACTGGATTTTGGGTTTACAGCAGTGTGAGCCGAGCCTTAACCATTTTGCTGCCAGGGGGACCTGACGAGGGGGGGGGGGGGTTACACACAATCCGGTGGCCACCGGCCACTGGCATTGTGTCTATAAGTCCTCATGCACACGGGACGTTTTTACAGCAGCTGTTTTTGGCTTTTGACTTTTTTCTGTACAGCCAGTAAACCCCCCAGCATGTTATCCTGGGTGTCCATACACACACAGACTGTAATCAACGTGTTTTGTCTGGGATGTTTTTTGGCTGGAAAATAAACCCAGGACTAGTGGGTTCCTAGGGGAGTTTTTTAGCAGTATAAACGCTGAAAAACGTGGAAAATGCCGCAAATCGGCGTTTTTGGACTTTTTTTTGTTCAAAAAAATATGTTTGGGGGGTAAAAAGAAAATGCTAAAAAACACAAACGTGAAAAAATGCAGGAAAACGCCGCTAGTTGCAGCAAAACGCAGCTAGACGCTAATGCAAAAACTAATAAAAAAAGCTGAAAACTCATGTTTTTAACGTGACTTTACACATCTAACGTTACCAGTGTTATCAAAACGTCCCGTGTGCATGAGGGGTAACTAACAGGCAGACTCCTGCCTGTCAGATAGAAGCAGCCGGTAATGGTGCCCAGCACACGCTCCCACCATGCATTCTGGGCTCCGCTTGTCCATCTGAGGGCCCAGGACCAACATGACGCATACCAGCAGGTGGAGGGGAAAGAGGAGAGCGGGTACTCAACTGTTCTCCTCCCCTTCTTGGTGTGAACCAAAGAGAGATGTGTATGACGTCACTTCTAGGTCACCGCTGTTACTTTCCCTGATGGTCCGCATTGCAATACATCCAGTGGAGCCCAGAAGAGATATATAGGGTCTTTTAGGGAGGAGAAATGAGGACCTCTTACATCATGGGGGCCTCTGACATAAAATGGGGATTTTGGTATGAAGGAAGAGCCCTGGTGTGATGGGGGCTCTGGTGTCTTGTCCTACGTGAATTTTGAAGTGCACAAAGATGGTGCTAATGCTGTAGAACAATTTTCATTAACCAGGTTTTGCAACGCTCCATTTGGGTTCCCCCAAGGTGCCCTGTTGTGAGATCCAGTTTGCCCTGGATCACAGATGGGTGAGAAGAGTTTGCAATGAAGGTTCGTAATGACTGACTATGTGATGGGGGGGGCCTCTGGTTATGTGATGGGGGGCCTCTGACTATGTTATGGGAACCCCTTATGTATAGGGGTGACTTTGATGTGATAGGAGGACTCTGATATGAAGTGAGGACCTTTAACATCAAGGAAGATTTGAAAGAAGGCATCTAATGCAATGAGAGCTTCTGATCAGGGGCGGACTGACCATTCGGGCACCTGGGCACTGCCCGAGGGCCCGGGGTCAGTAGGGGGCCCCATGAGATGCCCCTGGTACCTTTCATTGGCTTTTTTGGGTGTGGTTTGAGTGTGGGCAAAGACACAGGGGCCTCATGACTTCCTATTGCCCAGGGGCCCCATGAGTTGTCAGTCTGCCCCTGCTTCTGATGTATTGTCCTTAGTAAATTTTGGAGTGTACAAAGATGATATAGATGCTGTAGATCGGTATTTCTCAACTATATCTCTGTAGCATCCTGAGTTAAAACATGGGCTCCTCCAGGCTGCCCTGAGCACAAGATGCAATTTGCCCTGGATCATTGATAAGTGAGAGAACTTTCTTACGAGAGGTTTCTGTGATGGAAAAACTCTATCTACAGTATGTGATGGGTAGCCCCTGATATATAGGAGGGACTTTGATGTGGTGGGAGGACTCTGATGTGAAGGGAGGACCTCTGACACCCTAGGGACCTCTGAACTGAAGGGAAGGGGGGACTCTGATCTGAAGGAAGAGCTCTGATGTGATGAGGGTTTTGATGTCTTGTCTTAAGTTAATTTTGAAGTGTACAAAGATGTTATTGATGATGTAGAACAGTATTACTCAGTCAGGGTTCTATGGTACCCTGAGGTACAAATTGGGTTTCCTCAGGGTGTCCTGAGAACAAGACCCAGTATGCCCTGGATCATTGATGGATGAGAGGATTCTCTGATGAGATGAAAGGACTCTACGTAAGGACTCTTTCTATTTGATGGGTAGCCCTTGATATATAGGAGGGACTTCAATGTGGTGGGAGGACCTCTGACATCACGGGGGCCTCTGAGATGAAGGGGAAATGTGAAAGAAGGGCTCTGATGTGATGGGGGCCATTGATGTTTTGTCTTGAGAGAATGTTGGTGTATACAAAGATGTGTTTGATGTTGTTGAACTGTATTTCTCAACCAGGGCTCCGGTTCCCCCAGGGTGCCCTAAGCCTGAGACCCAGTTTGCCCTGGATCATAGTTGAATGAGAGAACTCTCTGACCATGACCATGTATTGGGAGGGAGCCTGACTATGTGATAGGAGGCCTTAGATTATGTGATAGTGAGCTCCTTATGTATAGGGTGGGAGCTTTGATGTTATTTAAAGACCTCTGACATCATGGGGGTCTCTGATGGGAAGGGGGGACGAAGGGTTCTGATGTCATAGGGCTTCTGATGTCTTGTCTTGAGTTAATTTTGGAGCACACAAAGATGTTACTGATGCTGTACAAAATGTGTTTCCTAACCAGGGTAAGGGTACTATTTGGGTTCTCCCAGGGTGCTCTGTTGTGAGACCCAGTTTGCCCTGGATCATAGATGGATGAGAGGAGTCTGTAATGGGGGGAATTCTGACTATGTGATGGGGGCCTCTGATTATGTAATAAGGGGCATCTGACTATGCGATCAAGGCCCCTGATGTACAGGGGGGACATTGATGTGATGGGAAGACTCTGACATGAAGTGAGGAGCTCTGACATGAAGGGGGGACCCGTATGTGAAGGAAGGGCTCTAGTGTGATGGAGGACTTCAGATGTATAGTCTTTATTGAATTTTGCTGTATACAAAGTTGTAGAACAGTGTTTCTCAACCAGGGTTCTGCAACACCCTAGGGTGAAATGTAGGTTCCCCCCGGGCTGCTCCAAACATGAGACCCAGGTTGCTCTTGATCAGGGGCGGACTGGTCATTTGGAAACTCGGGCACTTCCCGAGGGCCCGAGGTCAGTAGGGGGTCCCATGAGATGCTCCTGGTACCTTTTTCATAGGCTTTTTTGTTTGGGCAAGGACACAGGGGCCCCATGATCCCATATTGCCCGGGGGCCCCATGAGTTGTCAGTCCGCCCCTGCTCTTGATCATTGATAGATGAGAGGACTCTGATGAGAGAATAAAGTGATGGGGGAGCCCTGACTATGTAACAGGTGGGCCCTTTTGTGTAGGGGGGGACTTAGTTGTGATGGGAGGTGTCGGGAATCAGCAGCAAGGATGGCTAAATCTGTGTAGCTACACATGAAACTGGGACCAGACCATAGATATAGGTGAACCAAAAACCAGATGCCATCAAATACCCAACTATATGACAGAATAAAAGCAAGCATAACTATCAAACTAGACTAAATCTTCAAATGGGGAATCAGGGGCGGACTGACCATGGCTTTTTTGAGTTTGGGCAAGGACACAGGGGCCCCATGATCCCCTATTGCCCGAGGGCCCCATGAGTTGTCAGTCCGCCCCTGTGGGAAATATAAGGAAAGATGGTAAAACTGGAGGTGTGGGGAACTTAAAAGAAGGGGAACCAAAACTGGAATCAGAAAGAAGGGGAAAATGGAAGAAGGCAGAAGATTTCAGAGTAAGAGTAAAAGGCCAAGAGCATGGTCAAGAGCAGGAACAGGATAAATGACTAGCAGTATCTGGCAAGTGTAATAGTAAAATCCCCCAGAAAAAGAGGGCTTCAAGGTCTCAAAAGCAGTAGTTCAATGAGCACCTTTCATTAAAGAAGTTGCTCATTGAATAACCTTTTTACCATCAGCCTGTGCATGGGCGGATTGACCATTCGAGAACTCGGGCACTGCCTGAAGGCCTGGGGTCAGTAGGGGGCCCCATGAGATGCCCCTGGTACCTTTCATTGGCTTTTTCATAGGCTTTTTTGGGTTTGGGCGAGGACACAGGGGCCCCATGATCCCCTAATGCCCGGGGGGCCCCATGGGTTGTCAGTCCGCCTCTAAGCCTGTGTATCTATGCCAATACACTATGAACAAATATATACATAAATATATATATAAACACCCATGAGTCCTGGTTGAATCCATAACCAATGTCTTCAGTTTGGTATGCATACAAGTGTAATAGTAGAGGAGGGACTAAATACCCTCTCAGCAGCCAGCTTCAGGTAGAGAGTGATTACAAGAAACAGCTGGCTGCAGGGAGACACTCACTGGTGGAGACCAGAATATAAAAATCACAGTGCCACCAGCAGGTGATCCAGGTCCTGACAGGGGGACTCTGATATGAAAGGGGGACCTCTGATGTCATAAGGTCCTCTGACATGTAGACGAGACTCTAATGTGATTTGGGCTTCTGATGTGAAGTTAATGTCAAGGTAGCTGTGTGCATCATCCCAGGCTCAAGTCTCCCACTGATAAGTAATATTTATTTTTTTACATTTTGGACTGGCATGCATTAGGATTTTGCATAATTTTAAAGGCAGCCTTAAAAAAAGTTGGAAAAGTAAAAACAAAATTGGGAAATGCTAATTTGGAAGAATATCAAAAGAAATACAAGCACTTTCACTGATCAAGTCCGATATAGCTGGTCTAGGTCAGATCTTGATTTGGATGATCCAGTTTACTTTTCTTTGTGAAGAAATAGTCTTTTATTCTATTTACC